>NC_084742.1:2204935-2216924 GCF_033978785.1 Entelurus aequoreus | reverse complement strand
TCTTCGGAATACCAATAAGAAGCCCGGTTGTGTTGCCTTTTAGAGATTCTTTATCCCTGCACCTGACATTTGTCTTGACAGAAAAGGAGCATTCGGGGTCGTTTTTATGGAGGAGTATCCGGTGTTGCCGCGGTAACCACAACGGACGTCTCCTCCCCGGGGAGGATACATATCTACCACAAGGCGATGCTCATTGATATTGTGTCGCCGTGTGTTCCGAGGCTGCGGTTGTCGGAGTGTCCCGACACGGACGTATATGTTGGGACACATCGTCAATTGTGTGGATGAAGCACTTTGGTGACGGAGGCAAGGAAAAACTCATTAACATTTTTTTCCCTCACAGACATATAAGCATAGAACGATCCAGAGCAACTGAGGGCAAGGGGCCCAGAAATGTTTGTTTTTTTACAAAGTCTCTTAGAGTCATGTTGGTAGTAAACAAACACACTGTCAATTGTGTTGATGAGGCACTTTGGTGACGGAGGCAAGGAAAAACTCATTAACATTTTTTTCCCTCACAGACATATAAGCATAGAACGTTCCAGAGCAACTGAGGGCAAGGGCCCCAAAAATGTTTTTTTTTTTTACAAAGTCTCTTAGAGTCATGTTTGTAGTAAACAAACACATTATTAATTGTGTAGATGAAGCACTTTGGTGACGGAGGCAAGGAAAAACTCATTAACTTTTTTTCCCTCACAGACATATAAGCATAGAACGATCCAGAGCAACTGAGGGCAAGGGCCCCAAAAATGTTTTTTTTTTTTTTTACAAAGTCTCTTGGATTCATGTTGGTAGTAAATAAACACATCGTCAATTGTGTTTATGAGGCACTTTGGTGACGGAGGCAAGGAAAAACTCATTAACATTTTTTTCCCGCACAGACATATAAGCATAGAACGATCCAGAGCAACTGAGGGCAAGGGCCCCAAAAATGTTTTTTTTACAAAGTCTCTTAGAGTCATGTTTGTAGTAAACAAACACATCGTCAATTGTGTTTATGAAGCACTTTGGTGACGGAGGCAAGGAAAAACTCATTAACATTTTTTTCCCTCACAGACATATAAGCATAGAATGATCCAGAGCAACTGAGGGCAAGGGGCCCAGAAATGTTTTTTTTTACAAAGTTTCTTAGATTCATGTTTGTAGTAAATAAACACATCGTCAATTGTGTTGATTAAGCACTTTGGTGACGGAGGCAAGGAAAAACTCATTAACCTTTTTTTTTTTGGACAGACATACAAGCATAGAACGATCCAGAGCAACCGAGGGCAAGGGGCCCAAAAATGTTTTTTTTTTTTTTACAAAGTCTCCTAGTTTCATGTTGGTAGTAAATAAACACATTGTCAATTGTGTTGATGAAGCACTTTGGTGACGGAGGCAAGGAAAACTCATTAACTTGTTTTCCCTCACAGACATATAAGCATAGAACGATCCAGAGCAACCGAGGGCAAGGGCCCCAAAAATGTTTTTTTTTTTTTTACAAAGTCTCTTGGATTCATGTTAGTAGTAAATAAACACATCGTCAATTGTGTTGATTAAGCACTTTGGTGACGGAGGCAAGGAAAAACTCATTAACCTTTTTTTTTCCGCACAGACATATAAGCATAGAACGATCCAGAGCAACTGAGGGCAAGGGGCCCAAAAATGTTTTTATTTATACAAAATCTCTTAGATTCATGTTTGTAGTAAATAAATGTCTGTTATGATCACATTATGTAAACATCTTTGAGGCGGGGTCTGGTTTGAGGTCTAACTTGCATTGTTGGCAAAGATAAACAAGCATGTTATATATATTTTTTAAAAAGGCTATAAAAAAAATCCACGGTGGTTTCTCCTAAAAGGAAAATAAAAATCAACATCTGCCATTAAAATGAATTGAAATCAATCCAATCGGTGCTTTAACATGTAACATGCCTTTTAAAAAGTCAATAAGTGTGTACATTTTCTTTCTCGTGCGCTTTTCACTGATAAAAAAAACAAAAGTGCTGTACTAAACATATGTGAATTACAACAACTTAATCGAGGCCTTTAATCCCAGGAACACCATTCCTACCATCAAGCATGGTGGTGGTAGTATTATGCTCTGGGCCTGCCATGCAACAATATTTCTATCAAAATGTCAGCTTTTTTTTTGTTTTACATTATGCCTTTTTTGCTCTATTTTCCATAGTTTTATATGTATTTATTCATTTATTATTTTAAAAAAATATATATATATATTTTTTCCTTTCTAAAACATAAAAAAATGTGTTTTAAATGTTTTTAAAAATATATAAATAAAAACTTTTTTTTTAAAAAATACAAAAAAATTATAAAAAAAAAAAAAAAAAATTTTAATAAAAAAAGACAAAAAATTAACATTTAAAAAAAAAATACAAAAAAAAATTGCTAATAAAAAGATAAAATATATTTTTTTTTAAATAAAAAAATGTAAAAAAAATAAATTAATTAATTAAAAAATATTTTAAAAAAATAATTAAAATACAATTTAAAAAACAATATAATTAATTATAATAATAAAAAAATATATATTTTTTTTAAATAAAAAATTGAAAAAATATTAACATTTAAAAAAATAAAAAAATAATAATAATAATAGAAAAATAACATTTTTTTTTTTAAAATAAAACAATGGAAAAAAAATAAATACAAAAAAATAAAAATAAAAGATTAAAAAAATAATAATAAAAATAAAATACAATAAAAAAAATAATCGAAAAATTGTTTTTTAAATATTGAAAAAATTAAAAAACTATTTTAAACAATTTTTTTAAATACAACAAAATTTAAAAATATATATATATAAAATAAAATTGCGATATGCACATGGCTCCCAGGCTTATGTAATCCACCACGGGTGTCTGGAGCAGGGACTCCTCAGCTCTTTTCTTCGCACTGTCACGAGTCACACTCGTGGAGCGCGTTCCGCACGCTTCCCACACCTCGCTTCTTCACAGCGCTGCTGATATGTACACCTGGAGGCGCCGCGCGTGTGTCTAAATGCATTGGCTTTCCCGCCAACTCCGTTTGTGGCGGTCCGAATGTATCCATGGCGGTCCGCTACAAATAAAAGCATGTATGGCAAACCCTCTCTTTAAGCTCAAAGAAAAGTATCTCTTCCGAGGATCTGTTTGCCAATCGCTGCAGGCCCGTTGCAAATGTTTGCCTTTTTCCCAAAGCAAACTTCCAGAGACGCTAAATGTTTGGACAGTCCTTGTTGTGGCTTTGTACCTTCCAGGAGGGCTGCGCAATAACTTAAGGCACCGGTTCTTGACAAAAAACGCCCGTTTGGAGGAGGACGGAGCGAGTCTTCGCTGGAGAGTAAACACAATAATGGTGGAAGGATTGGCTGTGATTGGTGGTCGGGGCTTAAGCGCAAGTCGGAATACGCCAGGAGATGCCGAGGAGTAATCCCGCCGTCTGACAAGGATTACACGCTGCTAGATTTAAGCGTCCCGTGTGGAATCCATGCCATTTTTCCAACAAAAATATGTACTTTAATGAGTTTGCGCGCCGCAGCAACATGCTAAAATATTCATATTGGAAAGCATCATGATCCTGCAGCGCGCTCTCTCTCTCTCTCTCTCGTTCCCGCTCTCCCGTATGCATTTGCACAGGGCAATCTGTCATGGATGGAGAGCCGTACATGACGGAGCTTATTTACAACGCGGCGCCGCGGGCTGGCATCTGCTCACAGCGTGGCACATGTTGCAGCACAAACTGCGCTCCTCATCTGGTCTCCGTCGGCTAATTGTGGTTATTAAGATTAAAAAACAAATCAGAGCCCTGTGCTGTGGAGTGGACGGCCCGGGCTTTTAGCTCGGCAGTCAGCGCGCTGGCCTCTCATGCCGCTTGGAGGAGTGGTAAAATCAAAACTTCCGCTCCATTTTTATGTTTTGATGTTAACTTCGTAGTAAAAATACTCACCTGGCTTGTGCTCTGTTGACAAGTGACCCATGACCATTTGACCCAGAATACACTTGGAGGCAATGCCGTCGACCCACTTGTAAATTTGCACGTCGCAAAGTGAAATGTGAGCGGGGAAATGAAGCCAGACATTTTATTCCGTTTTTTTTTTACACCTACTGAGTCATTAAGGTCAGTCTTGTAAGGTTTTGAGCAACCATGACTCATCCCGACTGGGGCAACCTATAAGCCCACATACGTCCCGCTTTCTTCCAAGTGAAGTGAAAATACGACTTGTGTGAGCTGGGCCCAAGTAAGGTGCCCCGCCCCCAAAGGTATAGACACTCCTAGTCATGTCATGTCTGTGTTAATCATGTTTTTGTTTTGCTTGGGTTTTGGGCTCTTTTTTTAGTTCCTGGTTGCACTTCCTTGTTTGGTTTGGTTTCCATGGTCACCCATTAGTTTTCACCTGTCTTGTCACGCACCTGTTTCACATCCTCATGTCACGCACCTGTCTCACGCTTTCACTAATCATGTCACCAGT
Source organism: Entelurus aequoreus (assembly GCF_033978785.1). NCBI lineage: Eukaryota > Metazoa > Chordata > Actinopteri > Syngnathiformes > Syngnathidae > Entelurus > Entelurus aequoreus. Next base: position 2,212,474 of record NC_084742.1, on the reverse strand, counting down.
ATTTAAGGCCATTGTTGCCAGGCAGTCGGCCTGGCGACATCACTCTGTTCACCCACATGATCCATGCTTCTCTTCCTTTTGCCCCTCTTGTCATGTCAAGTAAGTTTTGTTATTGTTCATAGTTTTTTTGCCTTTGTGCTAGTGTTTTGTTTTCATAGTCTAGTTGTGTACTTCCGCCTTTTGTTTTCATAGTCAAGTTTTTTCCCTCCACTGTGAGCGCTTTTTGTTTATCCCCTTTTGAGCCTTTTTTGAGTTAATATATTAAACATGTCCTCACCTGCACGCCACGTTTGGTCCAATTCCTTTGCACCACGGGAGAACAAACCACGCCACAGACCAAGTCTTGACAGAAACTAAGCCCCTGGAACTACTGGAATCCGGCTGGTGTAGGCCATACTGATCCGATACAGATACTTTCTGCACATATACATACCTAATATTTCTGCTAAAATAAAAGTTGTGGGTTTTCAAACAATAACATAACTATTAAAAAAAAACTACAACAACAAGAGTAAAAATATAGGAAAAAGAGCAAAAAATCGGAATGTATTTTGAAAATGTAGACATTTTCATACTGATTTACTCAGTTACATATAACAAAATGTTTTGTCTTTAAAGATACACTACCGTTCAAAAGTTTGGGGTCACATTGAAATGTCCTTATTTTTGAATGAAGATAACTTTAAACTAGTCTTAACTTGAAAGAAATACACTCTATACATTGCTAATGTGGTAAATGACTATTCTAGCTGCAAATGTCTGCTTTTTGGTGCAATATCTACATAGGTGTATAGAGGCCCATTTCCAGCAACTATCACTCCAGTGTTCTAATGGTACAATGTGTTTGCTCATTGGCTCAGAAGGCTAATTGATGATTAGAAAACCCTTGCGCAATCATGTTCACACATCTGAAAACACTTTAGCTCGTTACAGAAGCTACAAAAATGACCTTCCTTTGAGCAGATTGAGTTTCTGGAGCATCACTATTGTGGGGTCAATTAAACGCTCAAAATGGCCAGAAAAAGAGAACTTTCATCTGAAACTCCACAGTCTATTCTTGTTCTTAGAAATCAAGGCTATTCCACAAAATTGTTTGGGTGACCCCAAACTTTTGAACGGTAGTATATATATATATATATATATATATATATATATATATATATATATATATATATATATATATATATATATATATATATATATATATATATATATATATATATATATATACTGTATACAGAAAGGCCAACAGTTTGGACACACCTTCTCATTCAATGTGTTTTCTTTATTTTCATGACTATTTACATTGTAGATTGTCACTGAAGGCATCAAAAATATGAATGAACACACGTGGAGTTATGTACTTAACAAAAAAAGCTGAAAAAACTGAAAATATGTTTTATATTCTAGTTTCTTCCAAATAGCAGTGACGTGCGGTGAGGTTCATGGCTGGTGAGGCACTGACTTCATCACAGTCAGCTTTACAAACATATGAACCCTAAAGAGTATCTTATTCACCATTTGATTGGCAGCAGTTAACGGGTTATGTTTAAAAGCTCATACCAGCATTCTTCCCTGCTTGGCACTCAGCATCAAGGCTTGGAATTGGGGGTTAAATCACCAAAAATTATTCCCGGGCGCGGCGCCGCTGCTGCCCACTGCTCTCCTCACCTCCCAGGGGGTGAACAAGGGGATGGGTCAAATGCAGAGGACAAATTTCATTACACCTAGTGTGTGTGTGACAATCATTGGTACTTTAACTTCACTTTAACTTTACACATACAAACTGTAGCACACAAAAAAGCACATTTAATAAAAAAAAACACTATTATGGTTTTACCTTTACTTATAAATGAAGTCCATGTGCCGCTGTCATGCTGGATAATGCACCCCCGCCGTAGAATGCACCCCTGACGGGAGTGTTATATCAACTAAAGCCCACACTTCAACTTTCCACGTGCAAGATTGAATCTATTTAAAAAAAGTGATTTAATAAGAAGCCAAAAAGTGCAAAAACAATAATGTTCGTGTTGGAGGAGTTGTGAATGAATGAAATATGAAATCCGTGCTGCAGTCTGCAGGTGTACCTAATGTTGTGGCCCAGCAGTCATTCACAACTCCTACAACACCAACAAAAAATAAAATATTACACCAACTAAGTATAGTTTGTTAGTTGATTAAAAACATAAAATACTCAGTTGTGAATTATTTCATTTCCATCCATCCATCTTCAACCGCTTATCCGGAATGGGGTCGCGGGGACAGCAGCTCCAGCAGAGACCCCCAGACTTCCCTCTCCAGAGCAACATTTGCGACTTCCTCCTGGGGAATCCCGAAGCGTTCCCAGGCCAGAGAGGAGATGTAATCCCCCCATCTGGTCCTTGGCCTGCCGGGGGGCCTCCTCCCAGTGGGACGTGCAACGAGGACCTCCCTAGGGAGACGCTGGTGAGGCATCCGCACGAGATGCCCGAACCACCTAAGCTGGCTCCTTTCCAAGCGAAGGAGCAGCGGCTCTACTCCGAGTCTCTCTCGGGTGACTGCACTTCTCACCCTATCTCTAAGGGAGATGCCAGCCACCCTTCTGAGGAAACTCATTTCGGCCGCTTGTATCCGCGATCTTATTCTTTCGGTCATTACCCACACTTCATGACCATAGGTGAGAGTAGGAATGTAGATAGCTCGGTAGACCGAGAGCTTTGCCTTCTGGCTCAGCTCCCGTTTCGTCACAACAGTGCGGCAGAGAGACTGCAATACTGCCCCAGCTGCTCCGATTCTCCGGCTGATTTCCTTCTCCATCTTTCCCTCACTCGTGAACAAGACCCCGAGATACTTAAACTCCTCCACCTGGGACAGAGTCCTGTCCCCTACCCGGACTGTACAAACCATCGGTTTCCTGCTGAGAACCATGGCCTCAGATTTGGAGATGCTGATCCTCATTCCAGCCGCTGAACACTCGGCTGCGAACCGATCCAGTGAGAGCTGAAGGTCACGAACCGAAGGTGCCATCAGGACCACATCATCTGCAAACAGCAGTGACGCAACCTTTAGCCCCCCGAGACGTATACCCTCTCCGCCATGGCCACGACTCCGCCTAGAAATCCTGTCCATGAAAATCACAAACAGGATAGGTGACAGAGCGCAGCCCTGGCGGAGACCAACCCCCACTGGAAACGGATCCGACTTACATCCAAGCACCCGGACACAACTCTCGCTTTGGTTGTACAGAGATTGGATGGCCCTCAACAGGGTTCCCCTCACTCCGTACTCCCTCAGCACCTCCCACAAGATCTCCCGAGGGACGCGGTCATACGCCTTCTCCAAATCCACAAAACACATGTAGACTGGATAGGCATACTCCCAGGCCCTCTCCAGGATTCCCGCAAGCGTAAAGAGTTGGTCAGTTGTTCCACGACCAGGACGGAATCCACATTGCTCCTCTTGAATCTGAGGTTCGACTATCGGCCGGACCCTCCTTTCCAGTACCTTGGCGTAAACTTTCCCAGGGAGGCTGAGTAGTGTGATACCCTGTAATTAGCACACACCCTCTGGTCCCCCTTTTTGAAAAGGGGAACCACCACCCCAGTCTGCCACTCCCTCGGCACTGTCCCAGACTTCCACGCAATGTTGAAAAGGCGTATCAACCAAGACAGCCCATCAACACCCAGAGCCTTCAGCATTTCTGGACGGATCTCGTCAACCCCCGGAGCTTTGCCACTGTGGAGTTGTCTAACTACCTCAGTGACTTCACTCCGAGAGATCGACGTCGATCCCCCATCATCCTCAGGCCCTGCTCCTATCAGGGAGGGTGTGTCTGATGTATTTGGGTTCAGGAGTTCCTCAAAGTGCTCTTTCCAACGCCCCACGACTTCCTCACTTGAAGTCAGCAAAGTCCCATCCTTGCCGTACACAGCTTGGATGGTTCCCTGCTTCCCCCTCCTGAGGTGCCGTATGGTCTTCCAGAACAGCTTTGGTGCCGCCCGATAGTCCTTCTCCATGGATTCCCCGAACTGCTCCCACACCCTCTGCTTAGCCTCGTCCACAGCCACGGCCGCTGCCCTTCGGGCCCGTCGGTACCTTGCAACTGCCTCCGGAGTCCCCTGGGATAACATACCCCGGTAGGACTCCTTCTTCAGTCGGACGGCTTCCCTGACCACCACTGTCCACCAGGGTGTTCGAGGGTTACCGCCCCCTTGAGGCACCTAAGACCTTCTGGCCACAGCTCGCATCTGCAGCTTTAGCAATAGAGGCTTTGAACATTGCCCATTCCTGTTCAATGTCCCCAACCTCCACAGGGATGGCAGAGAAGTCCCGCCGGAGGTGGGAGTTGAAGTCCTTCCGGATAGAGGACTCCTCCAAACGTTCCCAGTTCACCCGCACTACACGCTTGGGTTTGCCAGGTCTGTCCAGAGGTTTCCCCCGCCATCTAACCCAACTCACCACCAGATGGTGATCAGTTGACAGTTCAGCCCCTCTCTTCACCCGAGTGTCCAAGACATACGGCCTCAGATCAGCTGATACGATTACAAAATCGATCATTGATCTTTGGCCTAGGGTGTTCTGGTACCAGGTACACCTATGAGCATCCTTATGCTTGAACATGGTGTTTGTTATCGCAAGTCCGTGACTAGCACAGAAGTCCAATAACAATCCACCACTCAGGTTCAGATCAGGGAGACCGTTCCTCCCAATCACGCCAGTCCAAGTATCACTGTCATTGCCCACGTGCGCGTTGAAGTCCCCCAGCAAGACTATGGAATCCCCTGCCGGCGCCCCATACAGGACCCCATGCAAGGTATCCAAGAAGGCTGAATACTCTGAACTCCTGTTTGGTGCGTATGCACAAACAACAGTCAGAGTTTTCCCCCTCCAACCCTAAGGCGAAGGGAGGCGACCCTCTTGTCCACTGGGGTGAACTCCAACGTACAGGCACTCAGCCGGGGACTCGTGAGTATCCCCACACCCGCCTGTGCCCTCACACCCTGAGCAACTCCAGAAGTGAACAAGGTCCATCCCTTGTCCAGGAGTGTGGTTTCAGAGCCCTTGCTATGCGTAGAGGTAAGCCCCACCAGATCCAACCGGTAGCGCTCCACCTCTCGCACCAGCTCAGGCTCCTTCCCCACCAGCGTAGAGACGTTCCACGTCCCGAAAGTCAGCCTCTGCTGCCCCGAATTGGTCCGTCCGGAGCCTCCACTTTCACCGCCATCCACTTGGCAGCGCACCCGACCCCACTGGTTCCGACCGCGGGTGGTGGGCCCACGTGGCAGAGAAGATGGTGTGTCCACATAGCTTCTTCGGGCTGTGCCCGGCCGGGCTCCGTGGCAAGCCCGGCCACCAGGCGCTCGCTGACGAGCCCTACCTCCGGGCCTAGCTCCGGAGGAGGGCCCCGGGCTTCCTCCGGGCCGGGTAACGCATCCTCTTTTAGGGTAGTTCATGGGGGGTATCGTAACCCTGATGGGGGGGGCATTCGGGTGCTACACCTTGCCCAAGGGTGACCCGGAACTATGTAAGGCAGGGGCGTTCAACTCCCTGAGGCTTAATACAAGCCCACATACCTGAGTTACACAACCATTTTATTATTAATATGTGTATTCTATTCTGACATGGGAACAAAAACAACAGTAAAAATGTAAGAATAAAGAGCAAAAAAAATTGGTATGTGATGAGAAAAGATGAAATGTTCTAACTAATAATTAAAAATATACGTAGTCAACTTATCACCTATAATACATAGCTGACACAATATCTGTTTTTAGCATTTTTTTAAAAATAAAACAATAAGGCTCCTGCATACTTGACATGTTTTAACGTTCAACGTGTTGGTTTTTGATTAATTGAATGAGTTGTAGAGGTTGTCCAAATTAGTACTAATATAATGAGTCTGTGCATGCGTCATGTTTGTATTGTATGGGGTCTAACTAAATTGGCCCTAGTGTGTGAATGTGAGTGTGAATGTTGTCTGTCTTTCTGTGTTGGCCCTGCGATGAGGTGGCGACTTGTCCAGGGTGTACCCCGCCTTCCGCCCGATTGTAGCTGAGATAGGCTCCAGCGCCCCCCGCGACCCAAAGGGAATAAGCGGTAGAAAATGGATGGATGGATGGTCTAAAATGATCGTTGTGACCCGCATGCCAAGGTTTGATATCTTTTCATATTCTAAAAATACATCTGGGCTGTAGTTTGGGAACCTCGGAGTTAAAAAATTAATTGGCGTACCACAGTTGAAAAAGCACTCCTTCGCATCGTTCCGCCTCTGGGTGGGGTGGCACCTGGGGGTGGCCTGTGCCCCCCTCAAAGCCAGCGCTTAGACACGCCACTGCCCGCTAGCTTTATCATCATTTCACGCAAGGGAACTTGTTCCTACGCCTGATTTGTTTTGAAACAGAAAATGAAAAATGTGGGGGAGGGGAAGGATTTCATCCACTTGTTTCTTGTGTTCCAGCCTATTCAGCACTCTCGCTTCCACCCTCCTCTCCCCGCTTTATTTTTGGAAACATTTCATTCTCGTGAGTCAGGCCCGTCGTCGTGCTCACAGAGAGCCTTCTGCAGTCGGGGGGGGCGGGGGGGGGAAGAAGCCGTGCTTTGCATCCCTCCATCCGAGCGGAATAATGCACGCTTTGTGCCGCAATCTTATGGACAGCTCGAAAAAGCAGCTTTCAAAAGGTGACGGGTCGCAATTTAGCAGCCAAATTTCCGTCGCTTGAGTCCAGTCCACGTGACGATGCGAACACGTGGTTGGCATCCATCATGGTACGCCAGCGAGCATTGATGGCGCCGTTGATTGATGACTTCTATTGTGCCCAGCCTCATTTTTCAGCGGCTCCAGAAGAGAACACGCTAATTACTGTTTGCATTGCAAATGCCTTTTTTCGGGAATTTTACGATAATGAATGTAGGTAATATACACTGGACACTAGTGGGTTTGTGCTTTGTTTGTTTTATTTAGACATTGTTTTCCCACTTTTGTCTACTATGAATATTTAGAAAAATATATTTTGTATTACTTGTATTAATTCATTCATTTTAACAGATATAATTTATTTGTAATAAAATGTTTTTATAATTAAGTAGAACTAATTATGATTTAATTGTTTTTATTGTATTGTTTATTAGAAGTGTGCATTAAAAATACACATAAATTATCGAGGTTATACAAATCCCTGACGCCGTCTTTTTTGTTGTTTTCTAGTATGAACTTTTTGACGAAAAAAAATTGTACAGCATTTATTTCATCGTATTTTTATTGTATCGATTATTATAAATAAAATCAAACTTTAATTATAAAGCGCTTTTCATACATAAAAGAAATGCATAAAATAATACCACACTCACGAATATGCACATATATATATGCACATATATATATATATATATATATATATATATATATATATATATATATATATATATATATACATATATATATATACATATATATATATGTATATATATATATATATATGTATATATATATGTATATATATATATATATGTATATATATATATATATATATATATATATATATATATATATATATATATATA
>NC_084742.1:2172435-2202435 GCF_033978785.1 Entelurus aequoreus | reverse complement strand
TCTAACAAAGACAAATCATTATTTCTTCTAGATTTTCCAGAACAAAAATTTTAAAAGACTTTGAAATAAGATTTAAATTTGATTCTACAGATTTTCTAGATTTGCCAGAATAATTTTTTTGAATTTTAATCATAATAAGTTTGAAGAAATATTTCACAAATATTCTTCCTCGAAAAAACAGAAGCTAAAATGAAGAATTAAATTAAAATGTATTTATTATTCTTTATAATTAAAAAAAATAAAATTACTTGAACATTGATTTAAATTGTCAGGAAATAAGAGGAAGGAATTTAAAAGGTAAAAAGGTATATGTGTTTAAAAATCCTAAAATCATTTTTAAGGTTGTATTTTTTCTCTAAAATTGTCTTTCCGAAAGTTATAAGAAGCAAAGTAAAAACAATTAATGAATTTATTTCAACAAGTGAAGACCAAGTCTTTAAAATATTTTCTTGAAATTTTCAAATTCTATTTGAGTTTTGTCTCTCTTAGAATTAAAAATGTGAGACCAGCTTGCTAGTAAATAAATACAATTTAAAAAATAGAGGCAGCTCACTGGTAAGTGCTGCTATTTTTAGAACAGGCCGGTGGGCTACTCATCTGGTCCTTACGGGCTACCTGGTGCCCGCGGGCACCGCGTTGGTGACCCCTGCCATATTGTCTTTCACCCTTCCCTGGCAAACACACACAGCAATCTCTGGTGTGGGAGGAGTGGAGCATGATCGCCGGCCTCGGGCACGTTGTTGGAAGGTTCCAGAAATGGGAAGAGAGTTGTCCTTGGCCTTGGTGACAACACTATTGATCACAACCTTGCCCTTGCATGCCGCTGGTATTGTTTCACACAAGCCCCTTAGACACAGCCTATATACGCTTTTTTTTTACCTTAATGACACTTCCATGCCTCAAAGTTGAGCTCTGTCCAGCTCGGGATGTGGGAAGACGGAATATATATTTGTTTTAATATATTTTCTGTAAGAGGACAAACATGACACAAACCTTCCTAATTGTTAGAAATCCCACTGCTTATGTTAAACATTAGAGAAGTCCGATAATATTGGTCTGCCGATATTATCGGCCGATAAATGCGTTAAAATGTAATATCGGAAATTATCGGCATTGTTTTTTTTATTATCAGTATCGTTTTTTGGTTTTTTTTGTTTGTTTTTTTTTTAATTAAATTAAATCCACATAAAAAAACACAAGATACACTTACAATTAGTGCACCAACACAAAAAACCTCCCTCCCCCATTCACACTCATTCACACAAAAGGGTTGTTTCTTTCTGTTATCAATATTCTGCTTCCTACATTATATATCAATATATATCAATACAGTCTGCAAGGGATACAGTCCGTAAGCACACATGATTGTGCGTGCTGCTGCTCCACTAATAGTACTAACCTTTAACAGTTCATTTTACAAATTTTCATTCATTACTAGTTTCTATGTAACTGTTTTTATATTGTTTTACTTTCTTTTTTATTCAAGAAAATGTTTTTAATTTATTTATCTTATTTTATTCGATCCATTTTTTTAAAAAGGACCTTATCTTCACCATACCTGGTTGTCCAAATTAGGCATAATAATGTGTTAATTCCACGACTGTATATATCGGTTGATATCGGTATCGGTTGATATCGGTATCGGTAATTAAAGAGTTGGACAATATCGGCATATCGGATATGGGCAAAAAGCCATTATCGGACATCCCTATTAAACATGCCTTACTGATGAGAGGATGTGGCCAAGCACAGTTTTGTCCTACTAATTTCAGCGATCCTAGAACGCATCGTAGTTTGTTTACAGCAGGGGTCACCAACGCGGTGCCCGCGGGCACCAGGTAGCCCGTAAGGACCAGATGAGTAGCCCGCTGGCCTGTTCTAAAAATAGCTCAAATAGCAGCACTTACCAGTGAGCTGCCTCTATTTTTTAAATTGTATTTATTTACTAGCAAGCTGGTCTCGCTTTGCCCGACATTTTTAATTCTATGAGAGACAAAACTCAAATAGAATTTGAAAATCCAAGAAAATATTTTAAAGACTTGGTCTTCACTTGTTGAAATAAATTCATGAATTTTTTTACTTTGCTTCTTATAACTTTCAGAAAGACAATTTTAGAGAAAAAATACAACCTTAAAAATGGTTTTAGGATTTTTAAACACATATACCTTTTTACCTTTTAAATTCCTTCCTCTTCTTTTCAATGTTCAAGTAATTTTATTTTTTTTAATTATAAAGAATAATAAATACATTTTAATTTAATTCTTCATTTTAGCTTCTGTTTTTTCGACGAAGAATATTTGTGAAATATTTCTTCAAACTTATTATGATTAAAATTCAAAAAAATTATTCTGGCAAATCTAGAAAATCTGTAGAATCAAATTTAAATCTTATTTCAAAGACTTTTGAATTTCTTTTAAAATTTTTGTTCTGGAAAATCTAGAAGAAATAATGATTTGTCTTTGTTAGAAATATAGCTTGGTCCATCCATCCATCCATCCATTTTCTACCGCTTATTCCCTTTGGGGTCGCGGGGGCGCTGGAGCCTATCTCAGCTACTATTGGGTGGAAGGCGGGGTACACCCTGGACAAGTCGCCACCTCATCGCTTGGTCCAATTTGTTATATATTCTAACAAAGTGCAGATTGGATTCTAACCTATTTAAAACATGTCATCAAAATTCTAAAATTAATCTTAATCAGGAAAAATGACTAATGATGTTCCATAAATTCTTTTTTTTAATTTTTTCAAAAAGATTCGAATTAGCTAGTTTTTCTCTTCTTTTTTTCGGTTGAATTTTGAATTTTAAAGAGTCGAAATTGAAGATAAACTATGTGTCAAAATTTAATAGTCATTTTTTTTCCGTTCAATTAAGTGTAAATATCATTAATTATTAATAATAACATAGAGTTAAAGGTAAATTGAGCAAATTGGCTATTTCTGGCAATTTATTGAAGTGTGTATCAAACTGGTAGCCCTTCGCATTAATCACTACCCAAGAAGTAGCTCTTGCTTTCAAAAAGGTTGCTGACCCCTGGTTTACATGTACTACTTTCTCCGACGCTGCCACGGAAATACGTGTTTTATGCCACTCCTTTCATCGTCTCATTTAAAGTTAAAGTACCAATTATTGTCACACACACACACACTAGGTGTGGCAAAATGATTCTCTGCATTTGACCCATCACCCTTGATCACCCCCTGGGAGGTGAGGGGAGCAGTGGGCAGCAGCGGTGGCCGCGCCCGGGAATCATTTTTGGCGATTTAACCCCCAATTCCAACCCTTGATGCTGAGTGCCAAGCAGGGAGGTAATGGCTCCCATTTTTATAGCCTTTGGTATGACTCGACCAGGGTTTGAACTCTCAACATTTTGTCCACCAAGCGTTTTATACTGTGTGTGAATGCACAAATGTGAACTTTGTGCATATCAGGCATATTTGGTCAATCCGCAACTGCATGCTAATCGATGCTAACATGCCATTTAGGCTAGTTGCATGTACATATTGCATCATTATGCTTCGTTTGTAGGTACATTTGAGCTCATTTAATTTCCTTTACATATGTCCTCTGTGTGTTTAATTTATATTTGCATGTCACATTATCTGTATGTAATATTAGCCGCATTTCTGATAGTTGTTTGTGTGCCATATTGTTCCAGACCACAGCAAACGTTACCCAGCTTACAAATATTGTAATAAATCCATTAGAAGATGACAGCCTGTCGTTTCTTTAAACTTGGACACACACATCTATACACACATCTATACCTCTGGCCATTCTGAGCCAGTAACTTCCAGAAGTTATCTCATCCTGTGAGAAGCCTCCATTTTACTAATGATTTCCAAAGTTGCAAAAATGTGTGTAATAAGAACTTAAATACAACATTTCTGTCAACGAAGATTTGCGTCAGCCTTAGTAGGCTAATATAGCTAATATAGACACTTACATCATGTGTAGCCTTCATTATAACACTTATATAAGACTTTTAAAGTCATTTTGATAGTAGGCTAATATAGACACTTACATCATGTGTTGCCTTCATTATAACACTTATATAAGACTTTTAAAGTCATGTTGATAGTAGGCTAATATAGCTAATATAGACACTTACATCATGTGTTGCCTTCATTATAACACTTATATAAGACTTTTAATTGTTTGTGGTCCCAGACAGATTTTTGTTGTTGTATTTGTGGTCCAGTATGGCTCTTTCAACTGACCTACACATTTTCGTAAAGGTATTGAAAACAGGAACAAAATAAAAGACTCTGGTGTGTCACTGATATATATCAATTGACAAAATATTACTTTATTTTCTATTCTCCCTCTTATTCACTTGAGCAACACAGCACTTTTATCCTCCACAGGGGTTCCACTTTAAAGTTAACAGTTGCCAAATAGAGACAACGCCGCTCTCGTCTCGGGTTGTTGCCTAGCAACAACCGAAAATAAAAAAGGCGGTTTGAAGCATGCCATCTTTTTCATTTATTCTTTTTTTTTTTCATTATATTTTTTCGCGCAAAAGTATTTTTATCTTCAAAGCCCGTCGCAAAGTCCGCTGGGGAATGCGCGGCGGCACATCTTTTAGGGAAGAAAACAAAAGAGGTCAACGCGGTGGATTCCTCGCCGACGTGTCACAGGGCGGCTAATAAGACGTGCGGGTTTAATGTAAGAAACATTTTTGTCCTTGCATTATTAGTCATGCATTATTCAGACTAGAACCTGACCGGAAGGTTTTGTTTTGACCCACTTTGTCATAATAACATCGTTAGCAATGCAGCAACATGTCGCTGTAGCTTCATTCAAATGGCCATGGATTGAATGACTTCATAATGGCCGTTAACTTCAGTTTGGGCTAACGTGGGTTTAGTTCCCATAGGGCAGGGGTCGGCAACCCAAAATGTTGAAAGAGCCATACTGGACTAAAAATACAAAAAAATAAACCTGTCTGGAGTCGCGAAAAATTAAAAGCCTTATGCAAGTGTTTTAATGAAGACAACACATGATGTAAGTGTCTATATTAGCTATATTAGCCTACTATCAAAATGACTTTAAAAGTCTTATATAAGTGTTTTAATGAAGACAACACGTGATGTAAGTGTCTATATTAGCTATATTAGCCTACTATCAAAATGACTTTAAAAGTCTTATATAAGTGTTATAATGAAGACAACACATGATGTAAGTGTCTATATTAGCCTACTATCAAAATGACTTTAAAAGTCTTATATAAGTGTTATAATGAAGGCAACACATGATGTAAGTGTCTATATTAGCTATAATAGCCTACTATCAAAATGACTTTAAAAGTCTTATATAAGTGTTATAATGAAGACAACACATGATGTAAGTGTCTATATTAGCTATAATAGCCTACTATCAAAATGACTTTAAAAGTCTTATATAAGTGTTGTAATGAAGGCAACACATGATGTAAGTGTCTATATTAGCTATATTAGCCTACTATCAAAATGACTTTAAAAGTCTTATATAAGTGTTATAATGAAGGCAACACATGATGTAAGTGTCTATATTAGCTATATTAGCCTACTATCAAAATGACTTTAAAAGTCTTATATAAGTGTTATAATGAAGGCAACACATGATGTAAGTGTCTATATTAGTTATATTAGCCTACTATCAAAATGACTTTAAAAGTCTTATATAAGTGTTATAATGAAGGCAACACATAATGTAAGTGTCTATATTAGCTATATTAGCCTACTATCAAAATGACTTTAAAAGTCTTATATAAGTGTTATAATGAAGGCAACACATGATGTAAGTGTCTATATTAGTTATATTAGCCTACTATCAAAATGACTTTAAAAGTCTTATATAAGTGTTATAATGAAGGCAACACATAATGTAAGTGTCTATATTAGCTATAATAGCCTACTATCAAAATGACTTTAAAAGTCTTATATAAGTGTTATAATGAAGGCAGCACATGATGTAAGTGTCTATATTAGCTATATTAGCCTACTATCAAAATGACTTTAAAAGTTTTATATAAGTGTTATAATGAAGGCAACACATGATGTAAGTGTCTATATTAGTTATATTAGCCTACTATCAAAATGACTTTAAAAGTCTTATATAAGTGTTATAATGAAGGCAACACATAATGTAAGTGTCTATATTAGCTATAATAGCCTACTATCAAAATGACTATGTGTCGCAGGCTGACACAAATCTTCGTTGACAGAAATGTTGAAATGTAATATTTATTCGACACATTTATGCAACATTGGAAAACATTAGTACAACTTCTAAGAGGGTGAGATAACTCCTGGAAATGACTGGCTGAGAATGGAATAGGTGTGTGTGTCCAAGTTAAAGGAAATGGCAGGCTGTCTTCTTCTATTGGATTCATCACTATCTTTGCAAGCTGGGTAACATTTGCTGTGGTCTGGAACAACATGGCACACAACTAATAACACACACATGTCATGAGACATGCAAATATATATTAAACACACAGGACATGAGTAAAGGAAACTAAATGAGCTCAAATATACCTACAAACGAGGCATAATGATGCTAGCCTAAATAGCATGTTAGCATCGATTAGCTTGTAGTCGTACACCGACCAAATATGCCCGATGAGCACTCCACGCAAGTCAATAACGTCATCAAAGCTCACCTTTGTGCATCCACGCACAGCATAAAACGTTTGGTGGACAAAATGAGACAAAGGAGTGGCATAAAACACGTCTTGGTTAGAATAATCATGTATATATATATATATCATCACACAACTTTAGTATGCTTAAAGTCAGTTGCTATAGTTATTAGCTATTGTGCTCAAGCTGTACTTTTTCTATCTGTGCAAGGACAAAACTTCTTGTTTGAGGGGTGGCCTCAGCCGCAGATGTTGTCTTTGTTTTACCCCGCTAACAGCCAAGGACTTCCAGGACCTCAACAAAGATAAGACTACAGCACGCAGACGAAGCAGGGACAAGGCGAAATCACAAGGCCCCCAGCACATTCCGTCACGTATTGTGCGCACTGGAGCTGCTTTGCATGATATGTGTGACCACTCCTTTTAGAGGCGGCCTCGGTGATGTTGACTGTGGAACTCCTGAGTAAATAGAGGGACGCGGGAGCTGTGCCTTAGAGCGTGGGGCGAGACTGTGACTAAGTGTGCAGCTCCATGCGTTCTCCTCATGAGCTAAATTGAACTCTGTCTCTGCATGATTCCTTGCTTCTTGTCTGATTAATAGATGTCATCAGTGTTTCAACCTGACGTCTTTCTGTGGCAGCGTCGGAGAAAGTCGTACATCTAAACAAACTGTTGCGTCACGGCCCACACAACAACGGTGAGTTCAAGGACCGCCAAAATTAGTAGGACGAAACGGCCCTCGCCGAATACTCTCATCAGTAAAACATAAACAAAAACGGTGGGATTTTTAACAATTAGGAAGGTTTGTGTCATGTTTGTCCTCCTACAGAAACCACATTAAAACTCAAATTATATTTTGTGCCCATTTTTTTTAATACATTTTTTAAAAAGCTCCAGGGAGCCACCGGAGCGGAGCCAAAGAGCCGCATGCGGCTCCAGAGCCGCGGGTTGCTGATCCACGCCGTAGACGGAAGCGGGACTAGACAACTGCGCTTCCCTGCATACTGACACAGAGAAGATTAAAAAGAAACACGTTCAATTCTTTCCTCAGGCGCTCCAAGATCGCTTGTTTCCGTCTGATCCTTTTGTCCCAGGGAAATGGTGCAATGAGGTGTCACCGCTGTCGTCTCCTCTGCTCGCTGTTCCCATTGGAAGCTGCCTTTCCGGAGTTGAACCCTGGGACGGAGCTCGGGTGACTTCATATTTCTGGTCATTTTTTCAACCAGAATAATCACACTTTTGTATTTAATCACTTAAGAAAATTGAGATTATTTTTAAAAAGACACCAATATTTTCAATGCCAGTGCCATCCAGGAACGACAATATTTTTTTTGTGATTAATTAACATGAGTTAACTCATTATTTTTGACAGCACAATCCAATTTATCGTAAAAAATATCGCATTAATCTTGTAAAAAACAGCAGGTTCATAGAGTAAAAGCAAATCTGAAAGATAAAAAGGCCTAATGGCATTAAAAACACAATTTATAAACCATAAGAAGAACCTTAAAATTCATCCTGAAACACACTGGGAGCCAATGTAAAGATTTTAAAACTGGTGTAATGTGAGCCCACCATCTGGTCTTCGTCAGAGCACGTGCCGCTGAATTTTGGAGTAGTTGTTAAGAGCACGGGTGACTTCTCATTTTTGTACATTTTTTCAATCAGAATAATCACACGTTTGTAATTGGATTATTGATCATGATTAATCAGTGGTTATTACTCACTTGCAAAATTGAGATTATTTTAAAAAAGACCCCGATATTTTCAATGCCAGTGTCATCCAAGAATGACAATATTTTTTTGTGATTAATTAACATGAGTTAACTCGTTAGTTTTGACAGCACATTCAAATTTAACGCTCAAACACATGCGGATAATCGTAAAAAATATAGCATTAATCTTGTAAAAAAAACAGCAGGTTCATAGAGTAAAAGCAAATCTGAAAGATAAGAAGGCCTAATAGCATTAAAAAAACAAATTTTAAACCTTAAAATTGATCCTGAAACACACTGGGAGCCCATGCAGAGATTTTAAAACTGGTGTAACGTGAGCCTGCCTTTTGGTCTTCGTCAGGACATGTGCCGCTGAATTTTGGAGTAGTTGTTAAGAGCTTGGGTGACTTCTTATTTCTGTTAATTTTGCAATCAGAATATTCACACGTTTGTATTAGAATTAATCATGATTAATCACCGGTTATTACTCACTTGCAAAATTAAGATTATTTTTTTAAAAGACCCCAATATTTTCAAAACCAGTGTCATCCAGGAACGACCATTTTTTTTGTGTGATTAATTTACATGAGTTAACTCATTATTTTTGACAGCACAATCAAATTTATCGTAAAAAATATCGCATTAGTCTTGTAAAAAACAGCAGGTTCATAGAGTAAAAGCAAATCTGAAAGATAAAAAGGCCTTATAGCATTAAAAACACAATTTATAAACCATAAGAAGAACCTTAAAATTCATCCTGAAACATACTGGGAGCCAATGCAAAGATTTTAAAACTGGTGTAATATGAGCCCACCTTCTGGTCTTCGTCAGAGCACGTGCCGCTGAATTTTGGAGTAGTTGTTAAGAGCGCGGGTGACTTCTCATTTTTGTAATTTTTTTCAATCAGAATAATCACACGTTTGTAATTGGATTATTGATCATGATTAATCAGTGGTTATTACTCACTTGCAAAATTGAGATTATTTTTTAAAAAGACCCCGATATTTTCAATGCCAGTGTCATCCAAGAATGACAATATTTTTTTGTGATTAATTAACATGAGTTAACTCGTTAGTTTTGACAGCACAATCAAATTTAACGCTCAAACACATGCAGATAATCGTAAAACATATAGCATTAATCTTGTAAAAAACAGCAGGTTCATAGAGTAAAAGCAAATCTGAAAGATAAGAAGGCCTAACAGCATTAAAAAAAACAAATTTTAAACCATAGGAAGAACCTTAAAATTGATCCCGAAACATACTGGGAGCCAATGCAAAGATTTTAAAACTGGTGTAATGTGAGCCCACCTTCTGGTCTTCGTCAGAGCACGTGCCGCTGAATTTTGGAGTAGTTGTTAAGAGCTCGGGTGACTTCTCATTTTTGTAAATTTTTTCAATCAGAATAATCACACGTTTGTAATTGGATTATTGATCATGATTAATCAGTGGTTATTACTCACTTGCAAAATTGAGATTATTTTTAAAAAGACGCCGATATTTTCAATGCCAGTGTCATCCAAGAATGACAATATTTTTTTGTGATTAATTAACATGAGTTAACTCGTTAGTTTTGACAGCACATTCAAATTTAACGCTCAAACACATGCGGGTAATCGTAAAAAATATAGCATTCATCTTGTAAAAAACAGCAGGTTCATAGAGTAAAAGCAAATCTGAAAGATAAGAAGGCCTAATAGCATTAAAAAAACAAATTTTAAACCTTAAAATTGATCCTGAAACACACTGGGAGCCAATGCAGAGATTTTAAAACTGGTGTAACGTGAGCCTGCCTTTTGGTCTTCGTCAGGACATGTGCCGCTGAATTTTGGAGTAGTTGTTAAGAGCTTGGGTGACTTCTTATTTCTGTTAATTTTGCAATCAGAATATTCACACGTTTGTATTAGAATTAATCATGATTAATCACCGGTTATTACTCACTTGCAAAATTAAGATTATTTTTTTAAAAGACCCCAATATTTTCAAAGCCAGTGTCATCCAGGAACGACAATAGTTTTTTTTGTTTTGAGTTAACTCCTTATTTTTGACAGCACAATCAAATTTAACGCTCAAACACATGCGGATAATCGTAAAACATATAGCATTAATCTTTGTTAAAAAAAACAAATTTTAAACCATAGGAAGAACCTTAAAATTGATCCCGAAACATACTGGGAGCCAATGCAAAGATTTTAAAACTGGTGTAATGTGAGCCCACCTTCTGGTCTTCGTCAGAGTACGTGCCGCTGAATTTTGGAGTAGTTGTTAAGAGCTCGGGTGACTTCTCATTTTTGTAAACTTTTTCAATCAGAATAATCACACGTTTGTAATTGGATTATTGATCATGATTAATCAGTGGTTATTACTCACTTGCAAAATTGAGATTATTTTTAAAAAGACCCCGATATTTTCAATGCCAGTGCCATCCAGGAATGACAATATTTTTTTTGTGATTAATTAACATGAGTTAACTCATTATTTTTGACAGCACAATCCAATTTATCGTAAAAAATATCGCATTAGTCTTGTAAAAAACAGCAGGTCCATAGAGTAAAAGCAAATCTGAAAGATAAAAAGGCTTAATAGCCTTAAAGGCCTACTGAAATGAATTTGTTTTATTTAAACGGGGATAGCAGATCTATTCTATGTGTCATACTTGATCATTTCGCGATATTGACCACTCTGATGCGGCTCAGCTGCATACTTGCCGACCCCTCGGTTTTTCCAGGAGACTTATGGATCTCAGTGCCTCTCCTAGATAACTCCCAGGGCAAATATAATCCTATTTTCACTCTAATTACTAAATTAAGGGCGTGCCCTATTTGCACTGCAGTAATTGTCCTCTATAGCATTTACAAACAGCATGCCAGCCCGGCCACATGTTGTATGTTGCTTTTACTTGCACACGTAGGAGACAGCAAAGCATACTTAGTCATCAGCCACACAGCTTACACTGACGGTAGCCGTACCGTATAAAACAACTTTAACACTGTTACGTTACAAATATGCGCCACACTGTGAACCCACACCAAAAAAGAATGAAAAACACATTTCTGGTGGACATCCCACTGTAACACAACATAAACACAACACAACCAATACCCAGAATCCCATGCAGCCCTAACTCTTCCGGTCTAGATTATACACCCCCGCTACCACAAAACCCCCCCACACATCAACCCCCCCCCCCCCTCCGTGCGTCGGTTGAGCGGAAGAGTTACTGCTGCATGGGATTCTGGGTATTTGTTGTGTTGTGTTTATGTTGTGTTACAGTGCAGATGTTCTCCAGAAATGTGTTTGTCATTCTTTTTTGGTGTGGGTTCAAAGTGTGGCGCATATTTGTAACGTAACAGTGTTAAAGTTGTTTTATACGGTAC
Source organism: Entelurus aequoreus (assembly GCF_033978785.1). Lineage (NCBI taxonomy): Eukaryota > Metazoa > Chordata > Actinopteri > Syngnathiformes > Syngnathidae > Entelurus > Entelurus aequoreus. The sequence goes on along the minus strand of NC_084742.1, from coordinate 2,190,721 downwards.
GGCTGCCGTCAGTGTAAGATGTGTGGCTGCTGAGCTAGTACGCCTTGCTGTCACTAGCGTGAGCAAGCTGAAGCTGCATTCTACATGTGGTCGAGCAGGTACACTGTTTGGGCAGGCTGTAGAGGGCGACAAAAGCAGTGCCATCACTCCCTGATATTCGGGAGTCTCCCGGAAATAATGAGAGGGTTGGCAAGTATGACGCTATCAAGCGCCATTGATTCAAATTTTGCGGGCCGCACTGACATCAAATTTCCATATTAAAGTGCGTGCCAGTGCGTGTGTCTGAGATCCCTGGTTAACATAGCACAAAGCAATTAAAGCTTTATATGAGGTGTTTTTCATTTTAAATAAAAAAAATTTTTTTGTGGCTCCCATTATTTTCTTTAATTTGTGAAACTTGCCAAAATGGCTCTTTGAGTGGTAAAGGTTGCCGACCCCTGGTATAGAACAACGACGATAAAGATCGCAACTTTTGGTATCTGATAAAAAAAAGGCTTGCCCCTACCGGAAGTAGCGTGACGTAGTCAGTTGAACATATACGCAAAGTTCCCTATTGTTTACAATGATGGCCGCATGAAGTGAGAGAGATTCGGACCGAGAAAGCGACAATTTCCCCATTAATTTGAGCGAGGATGAAGAAAGATTTGTGGATGAGGAAAGTGCAAGTGAAGGACTAGAGGGCAGTGGAATCGATTCAGATAGGGAAGATGCTGTGAGAGCCGGGGGTGACCTGATATTCAGCTGGGAATGACTACAACAGTAAATAAACACAAGACATATATATACTCTATTAGCCACAACACAACCAGGCTTATATTTAATATGCCACAAATTAATCCCGCATAAAAACACCTAGGTGTTTGTTATGCTAGCTCCTAGCTACTAGCTACTAGCTCGAGCTAGTTATAGCTCGAGCGGGTAATATGGACGGGATCCCGTCCATATAACCCGGCAATACAATTCAAACACCTGCACAACACACACACTCACTCAGCCCAAAGAACCGTTCACCTAACCCAAGGTTCATAAAGCTTATATATTTAACCAAAGTTACGTATGTGACACGCACGTACTGGCAAGCGATCAAATGTTTGGAAGCGCGCGGGTGGGACCTGATATTCAGCTGGGAATGACTACAACACTAAATAAACACAAGACATATATATACTCTATTAGCCACAACACAACCAGGCTTATATTTAATATGCCACAAATTAATCCTAATGCTAGCTCCTAGCTACTAGCTCGAGCTAGTTATAGCAAGCGATCAAATGTTTGGAAGCGTAGCTGTGTACTCACGGTATCGCAACTGTGTATCCAAATCAAAGTCCTCCTGGTAAGAGTCTCTGCTGTCCGAGTTCTTCGATCTTGACTGCATCTTTCGGGAATGTAAACAAAGAAGCGCCGGCTGTGTACGTGTTGCTGCTGACTTCCCTCGCAAAATAGACGCTTTGCACCGACAACTTTCTTCTTTGCTTGCTCAGCTTCTTTCTCCATAATGCAATGAACAAATTGCACCAGATTCACCAACACAGATGTCCAGAATACTGTGGAATAATGACATGAAAACAGAGCTATTTCGTATTGACTTCAATGGTGTCCGAATACTTCCGTTTCAATGATTGACGTCACGCGCATACGTCATCCTCAGAGGCGTTTCCAACCGGAAGTTTAGCGGGAAATTTAAAATGGCACTTTATAAGTTAACCCGGCCGTATTGGTAGTGTATATATATATATATATATATATATATATATATATATATATATATATATATATATATATATATATATATATATATATATATATATATATATATATATATATATATATATATATATATATATATATATATATATATATATATATATATATATATATATATATATATATATATACACACACATACATATACATACATATATACACATATATATATACTGTATATATATATATATATATATATATATATATATATATACATACATATATACATATATATATATATATACTGTATATATATGTATATATGTATGTATATATACATACATTTATATGTATGTATATATATACATATATACATATATATATACACTGTATATATGTATGTATGTATGTATATACATACATACATACATACATACATACATACATACATACATACATACACATACTGTATATATGTATATATATAATAAATCATAGAGCCAAACAATGCCCCCTGTTGCCTGTGCCGTCTACTCCTCCCGGTGCATAACACATCCAATCACTTTCTTCTTTCCTTCATGGATCAAAACTTTACCGCTGCAGGTATTTTTTTCTATATTTTTATTGTAGTATTTTCAGAATGTGTTTGTTTTATTTTTGGTTTAAGTAAGACAAAGAAAACAATCTGGATTTGTTTAGATTTTTGATTTTAAATGCCATGATTTTAATAATTTGTGCACAGATTTTTCCTCCATGCGGCCCCTAAGCTAAAATAAGTTACACATCATCTACATCAACAATATAACTGAATTGACTGAATGGCTGGACACGACAAGAAAAAAAAAAGATTTTAAAACATTTTTAATCGCTTAAGAATTGTTACGAGAATCGCGACTATTTCGAAAATAGAGGTTTTTTTTGGATGCCGTCTATAGTTGTGGAGGCAGCTGGATGGCACCCTCAGCCTCCCCCTGACAGCAGACAAGAAGATGCTCCCTCCAAAGAACACCAACAAACTGCAGCCTTATTGACATTTCTAATCCTGCCTCCCCTTCCTGATCCCATCCATCGAGCGTGGAGTGGAAGCTGTTTGATTGCCCCGAGTGTTCCCACCCTGACCGCAGACATGCAGGTTATGTCCCGCCTTATCTCCCGCAGCGCCTTTCGCTCGCCTTCCAGACCCGCGGCTCCGGCCCCCGGCTCCAGATAAAACCTCAAAAATAGCCCGCTCTCTCTGACGGCGCCAGATAAGGCCGTCGGATCGTGCGGGAGTTAGTTATGAATAGAGAGGGAGGCCAAAAAAATGCCTTTCTGCCTCTTGTTCCTCGCAGCGGCAGCCATTGATCGTGTTTATTGACCCGCGTCGTTGATGCCCCAGCCAATTTGGTCGCCGTGGGCCCCGCGGAGATAAGAAAACGAGCGGGCACCTGCGTGTGTCCGTGCCTGTGAATGTCAATGAACAGTCCGCCCCGCAGCACATTATTCTGTAAAAGAGCATCTGAACCCTTTTTTTTTTTCTTTCTCCCTCCCGCTGGCATGCGGACGGAAGCCAATCAATAGGTGTGTCTTGGTAAATAAGATGATGTAGACAAGAGGCGACGTAAGCCCCCCTCGCCCGGTTACTTCATTCTCCATTAGACGACGCCCCGCAGTAATTGAATTGGCCCGGACACGCTCGGGGCTCGGCCTCTGACAGCAGACGTCCAGTTGGGATAACTTCATACGGCAGAGACACCACGGGAGGGTTTCTCTTTTGCTCTCCATCCATCCAGCCATCGCCCCCGCGACTCTTACGGGTGGCGACCGGATTTAACAGGCGGCGCCAATCCCTTCTTATTCCACGGCAGATAAGCGAGTCACGGCGATAAGATCCCAGCTAATTAGCCCTTTCTGAGCCAGTCGATGACTGGGACACGCTTCGGTTTGGAGGATGCCCAAAGAAGTGTGAACTGGAAACTGTTTTCTAGGGTTGAGGGATGGATGCGAGGGGTGCACCATTTTTATATATTTTTTATATCCAAAACCTGATTGTTCGTCATCGCGATTCTAAATCGAATGAAAATGTTCAAAAATCGATTTAAAAAAAAAGTTACCCTATTTTTCGGACTATAAGGCGCACTTAAAGGCCTACTGAAAGCCACTACTAGCGACCACGCAGTCTGATAGTTTATATATCAATGATGAAATCTTAACATTGCAACACATGCCAATACGGCCGGGTTAACTTATAAAGTGACATTTTAAAATTCCCGGGAAATATCCGGCTGAAACATTGCGGTATGATGACCTATGCGCGTGACGAAGTCCGAGTAACGGAAGTTACGGTACCCCGTAGAATCCTATACAAAAAGCTCTGTTTTCATTTCATAATTCCACAGTATTCTGGACATCTTTTGCAATTTTTTTAATGAACAATGAAGGCTGCAAAGAAGACAGTTGTAGGTGGGATCAGTGTATTAGCAGCGGACTACAGCAACACAACCAGGAGGACTTTGTTGGAGCGCTAGCCGCGCTAGCCGCCGACTTCACCTTGACTTCCTACGTCTCCGGGCCGCCAAACGCATCGGGTGAAGTCCTTCGTCCTTCTGCCGATCGCTGGAACGCAGGTGAGCACGGGTGTTGATGAGCAAATGAGGGCTGGCTGGCGTAGGTGGAGAGCTAATGTTTTTAGCATAGCTCTGTGCAGTCCGATTGCTAAGTTAGCTTCAATGGCGTCGTTAGCACAGCATTGTTAACCTTCGCCAGCCTGGAAAGCATTAACCGTGTATTTACATGTCCACGGTTTAATAGTATTGTTGATTTTCTATCTATCCTTCCAGTCAGGGGCTTATTTCTTTTGTTTCTATATGCAGTTAAAGCACGATGCTATCACGTTAGCTCGTAGCTAAAGCATTTCGCCGATGTATTGTCGTGGAGATAAAAGGCACTGAATGTCCATTTCGCGTTCTCGACTCTCATTTTCAAGAGGATATAGTATCCCAGGTGGTTTAAAATACAAATCCGTGATCTACAATAGAAAAAGGAGAGAGTGTGGAATCCAATGAGCCAGCTTGTACCTAAGTTACGGTCAGAGCGAAAAAAGATACGTCAATCACTGCCTCAAGTCCTTCACTGTAACGTTCCTCATCCACGAATCTTTCATCCTCGCTCAAATTAATGGGGTAATCATCACTTTCTCGGTCCGAATCTCTCTCGCTCCATTGTAAACAACTGGGACTTGTGAGGAATACTAGCTCCTGTGACGTCACGCTACTTCCGCTACAGGCAAGGCTTTTTTTTATCAGCGAGCAAAAGTTGCGAACTTTATCGTCGATTTTCTCTACTAAATCCTTTCAGCAAAAATATGGCAATATCGCGAAATGATCAAGTATGACACATAGAATGGATCTGCTATTCCCGTTTAAATTTAAAAAAATCATTTCAGTAGGCCTTTAAAATCCTTTCATTTTCTCAGAACTCAGAGAATCTGGAGAAATCACTGCACGTAAGCGATGATATTACGGTCCTTCGTAAAGGTCCAGCTAAATCTTTTAATCTTTTAACTTTTAACGTCTGCACTGTTTTTATTTTTATTGTCTGCATTTTAATTTTGCTTTTATTTTCTTTCATTTCACTTTGTTGTCTGTGAAGCACTTTGAGTCTGCCTTGTGTATGAAAAGCGCTATACAAATAAAGTTGCCTTGCCTTGCCTTGCCTTCGATCCCTCAGGCGGTATTGCATCAAAAACCGACATCAGTGTGTATCAATCAATCAATCAATGTTTACTTATATAGCCCTAAATCACGAGTGTCTCAAAGGGCTACACAAGCCACAACGACATCCTTGGCTCAGATCCCACATCAGGGCAAGGAAAAACTCAACCCAATGGGACAATGACAAACCTTGGAGGGGAGCGCAGATGTGGCTTCGTAAAAAAAAGAGTGCGGGTACTTTCCTGGCCCGCCTGCAGTCCAGACCTGTCTCCCATCGAAAATGTGTGGCGCAATATGAAGCGTAAAATATGATCCGTGGCCCGGATCATATTTTTGTTATATTCTGTTAGTTTTGGACTCCCTTAGTTCCTGTTTTACCCTTGTTTGTTTTTAGTTACCATGGGTGCTTATTGTTTCCACCTGTCTCTGATTGGTGCTCAGGACGCTCACCTGTTTTCCGAGCTCTAATCAGAGGGACTATCTAAGCCTGCCTTTGCCGGTCAGTCGGCCTGGCTTCATTGTTTGCTTGTTAGTATTCCTTGTCTTTTGCCTATGCCAGGGGTCAGCAACTTTTTTGAAAGCAAGAGCTACTTCTTGGGTAGTGATTAATGCGAAGGGCTACCAGTTTGATACACACTTAAATAAATTGCCAGAAATAGCCAATTTGCTCAATTTACCTTTAACTCTATGTTATTATTAATAATTAATGATATTTACACTTAATTGAACGGTTTAAAAGAGGAGAAAACACGAAAAAAATGACTATTAAATTTTGACACATAGTTTATCTTCAATTTCGACTCTTTAAAATTCAAAATTCAACCGAAAAAAAGAAGAGAAAAACTAGCTAATTCGAATCTTTTTGAAAAAATTTTAAAATAAGAATTTATGGAACATCATTAGTCATTTTTCCTGATTAAGATTAATTTTAGAATTTTGATGACATGTTTTAAATATTTTAAAATCCAATCTACACTTTGTTAGAATATATAACAAATTGGACCAAGCGATGAGTTGGCGACTTGTCCAGGGCGCCTTCCGCCCAATAGTAGCTGAGATAGGCTCCAGCGCCCCCGCGACCCCAAAGGGAATAAGCAGTAGAAAAGGATGGATGGATGGATGGATGGATGGACCAAGCTATATTTCTAACAAAGACAAATCATTATTTCTTCTAGATTTTCCAGAACAAAAATTTTAAAAGAAATTCAAAAGACTTTGAAATAAGATTTCAATTTGATTCTAGAGATTTTCTAGATTTGCCAGAATAATTTTTTTGAATTTTAATCATAATAAGTTTGAAGAAATATTTCACAAATATTCTTCGTCGAAAAAACAGAAGCTAAAATGAAGAATTAAATTAAAATGTATTTATTATTCTTTATAATTAAAAAAAATAAAATTACTTGAACATTGATTTGAATTGTCAGAAAAGAAGAGGAAGGAATTTAAAAAGGTAAAAAGGTATATGTGTTTAAAAATCCTAAAATCATTTTTAAGGTTGTATTTTTTCTTTAAAATTGTCTTTCTGAAAGTTATAAGAAGCAAAGTAAAAAAATTAATGAATTTATTTAAACAAGTGAAGACCAAGTCTTTAAAATATTTTCTTGAAATTTTCAAATTCTATTTGAGTTTTGTCTCTCTTAGAATTAAAAATGTCGAGCAAAGCGAGACCAGCTTGCTAGTAAATAAATACAATTTAAAAAATAGAGGCAGCTCACTGGTAAGTGCTGCTATTTGAGCTATTTTTAGAACAGGCCAGCGGGCTACTCATCTGGTCCTTACGGGCTACCTGGTGCCCGCGGGCACCGCGTTGGTGACCCCTGGCCTATGCTAACTGGTAGCCTTAGCTTCGAGTGCGATCGGCACGTTGTTCCGTCGGCTTGTTTTCTGTTTTGGCACTTGTTCGAGTTTTTGAGAATAAATCATGTTCCTACCTGCACGTCCTGTCCAGAGTGGTCCGTTTGCATCCCGGGGGAACGAACCTAGCAGCAAGCTGCAACCCTCCCGCACGTGACAGGACCATTAATGCTGAAAGTTACATACAGGTTTTGGAGCAACATATGTTGCCATCCAAGCAACGTCTTTTTCATGGACGCCTCTGCTTATTTCAGCAAGACAATGCCAAGCCACGTGTTACATCAGCGTGGCTTCATAGTAAAAGAGTGCGGGTACAGTAGTAGTCCAGACCTGTCTCCCATTGAAAATGTGTGCCACATTATGAAGCCTAAAATAGCACAACGGAGACCCCCGGATTGTTGAATTTCCCTTGTGGATCATTAAAGTTTGTCTAAGTCTAAGTTTAAGTCTAATTTTGGAAATAAGAGCTAAAAAGTGCTGTCCACGCATGTGGCCAACTAAGGCCTTTAGAGGTTAAGACATGGGTCAAAACCGACCCGTTAACATAAGAGATGGTAACAGAAAGTTAACACGAGAGGAAGGTTAAGCTGTACATCAAGCAAGAATGGGAAATAATTCCACCTGAGAAGCTTCAAAAATGTGTCTCCTCACTTCCCAAACCTTTACTGAGTGTTGTTAAAAGGAAAGGCCATGTAACACAGTGGTAAAAATGCCCCTGTGCCAACTTTTTTGCAATGTGTTGCTGCCTTTAAATTCTAAATGAATGATTATTTGCAAAAAAAAGAAATTAAGTTTCTCAGTGTGAACATGAAATATCTTGTCTTTGCAGTCTATTCAATTGAATATAAGTTGGAAAGGATTTGCAAAACATTGTATTCTGTTTTTATTTACCATTTACACAACGTGCCAACTTCACTGGTTTTGTACTTTTTAAAGATGTCTGCACAGATATTGTGTCCCAGTACTTACAAGGCTGAAGACTGTGCTCACGTGAACGATTCCTTCAAAAAGGGATGCACAATTAGGACGTAATTATATTTAAGGATTCCTTGTTACACACAACCAGGAGACTTCCAGTCTTGCCAAAACACCAGCTTCAGAAAAACACTGTCAGACTACAGTTGGTCACTACATCTGTAAGTGCAAGTTAAAACTCTCCTATGCAAGGCGAAAGCCATTTATCAACAACACCCAGAAACGCCGCCGACTTCGCTGGGCCCGAGCTCATCTAAGATGGACTGATGCAAAGTGGAAAAGAGTTCTGTGGTCTGACGAGTCCACGTTTCAAATTGTTTTTGGAAACTGTGGACGTCGTCAAAGAGGGAAAGACCCATCCGGATTGTTATAGGCGCAAAGTTGAAAAGCCAGCATGTGTGATGGTATGGGGGCGTATTAGTGCCCAAGACATGGGTAACTTTACCATTAATGCTGAAAGGTACATACAGGTTTTGGAGCAACATATGTTGCCATCCCAGCAACATTATCATGGACGCCCCTGCTTATTTCGGCAAGACAATGCCAAGCCACGTGTTACAACAGCGTGGCTTCATAGTAAAAGAGTGCGGGTACTAGACTGGCCTGCCTGTAGTCCATTCTATTCTATTGAAAATGTGTGGTGCAATATGAAGCCTAAAATACCACAACGGAGATCAACGGAGACAACTTAAGCTGTACATCAAGCAAGAATGGGAAAGAATTCCACTTGAAAACCTTTAAAAATGTGTCTCCTCAGTTCCCAAACGTTTACTGAGTGTTAAAAGGAAAGGCCATGTAACACAGTGGTAAAAATGCCCCTGTGACAACTTTTTTGCAATGTGTTGCTGCCTTTAAATTCTAAGTTAATGATATTTTGCAAAAACAATACATTAAGTTTCTCAGTTGGAACATTAAGTATCTTGTCTTTGCAGTCTATTCAATTGAATATAAGTTGAAAAGGATTTGCAAATCATTGTATTCTGTTTTTATTTACCATTTACACAACGTGACAACTCCACTGGTTTTGGGGTTTTGTATTTAACCGCGACGTCCCGTAGAAGTTTGCTCCTGGACAGGACAGCCACTCCTGCAGCAAGATGGACGAATCATGTCCGTCCACATGCAATGTTTATTTCCTCCACTAGTGCGGTGGCGTGTCGTCGCACGGAGCGCCGTTCCATGCTAGCTCAGACGGAAAACACGGGACTGTGTTGTCGGGAGAAAGCCTGATGAAGTATTCAGACCCTCCTCCTCCTTCCTGGTTTGCGAGGAAGGGATGTTATTTTTGACAAATGGAAAACACCTCTTGTCTCACTTGGAGAGGTTCTGAATTATGCAGAAGGAAGTTATAAATGTCCAATGTGGACTTTTAAAAAATGTTTTAAAAAAGTATATATTTTTTTGTTGGCGGCTAATGAGTCCTGCGAGTGTGCGGGCCCCGACAACAAGGAACGCCGTCCCAGCATGCAATTTTCTCCGGCGACTGTACGTGTCTCGCCGCGACAAAAACATCCACGGGTGCAGGCGGCCATAATCCCATGTGACGCGGCCAGTCGAGGGGAAGCGAATGGGAGCACTCGGGAGGGGGGAAGAAAAAGAAGAGGATGGCGATGCTGAAAGAGACTAAAAGAAACGGACGCTTATGTCGGGTCCAAAAAAAAAAATAAAAAAAAAAAATGTAGTGGATTGTCCGAAGCTTAAACAGGCAACAAAAGTAGTTTAGTACAACAAATGTATTTACCCATTATCAGAAGAGCAGGTTGAATTAAGTTGGCCGTGCAGACAGACCACATGTTACTCCGGAGTAAACAAGACACACACAAGCCAAAATCACTGTCGAGTTCCGGTCTTCTGCCATTTTTTATATGTCTCTTGTGCGTCATTGTTTGTTATCTAATGCGTCAATGTCTTTTGGTTATCCCGATCTGTTCCATAACAACTCGAATCCTTTAGACCAGGGGTGTCAAACGTAAGGCCCGCGGGCCGGATTAGTCCCGCAAACAGGTTTTACCCGGCCCGCGGGATGAGTTTGCTGAGTATAAAAATGAGCCGAAATGTTTGAATGAAAGAAACTGCTGTTCTAAATGTGTCCACTAGATGTCACAATAGCAATTCTCTGTATCTTTGTAGATTATGCTACTTTTGTAAAAAAAATAAAAAAAATAAACCACATGATGTTAGTGCACAAGTCAAGGAAAATGAGCAAACTACATAAATAACATCCTGTAATTTGATTTTGATATTATTTTTTTATCTTGATAGATTGAAAATTAACACCAATGAGTTGACTGATGAACATTAGCACACAATTTATTCAGGAAGTATAAATAACGACAAATAAAGATAGAATACTGTTAACTCCAACATGCAAGTGTAAAAAACAACAACAACAACAACAACATTATGATTTGTACATTTTCAGAATGTACTTGTTCTATTTTTAGACAAAGGAAACAATCTGAAGTTGTCTTTATTTTTAAGTTATCGTGCCATGATTTTATCAGTCCGGCCCACTTGAGAGTAGATTTTTCTCCATGTGGCCCCCCATCTAAAATGAGTTTGACACCCCTGCTTTAGACAGTCAACACATTCTGTAGACAGGTTGGCACGACTTAATATTCACTTTTGTCCCACTGGCACAGAATAGAAGAGAAATTAAATGAGCGTACATTCTTATTAGACATGCAATATAGGTCAAAGGTCAGAAATTCTACTACATTTGGACCTCCTGTGTCTTTTTGGTGCTTCTAAACATTTCCTGCATTTGATCCGAGGCTACCTGAGCTTGTAGAGCCAAGCGCAGATAAAAGGCGAGCGCCACAAGGGACCGTGGGTAACACCAGGGAACCTCGGTGGGAATCTGGCCTGGGAAAACTGAATCAGCGACACAAATTACCTTTATAGTTGTTCTATTTATTGTTAGCCACGGCTCTTCAACAGGGGGTCCACAACACCCGGGGGCGGGGGTCCTCAGAGGTAAATTCTGGTTGATTTTTCAATCAGTCCATCAATCAATGTTTACTTATATACCGTATTTTTCGGAGTATAAGTCCCACCTGTCGAAAATGCATAATAATGAAGGAAAAAAACATATAAGTCGCACTAGAGCAGGGGTCAGCAACCTTTTTGAAAGCAAGAGCTACTTCTTGGGTAGTGATTAATGCGAAGGGCTACCAGTTTGATACACACTTCAATAAATTGCCAGAAATAGCCAATTTGCTCAATTTACCTTTAACTCTATGTTATTATTAATAATTAATGATATTTACACTCAATTGAACGGTTTAAAAGAGGAGAAAACATGAAAAAAATGACAATTAATAGTTTATCTTCAATTTCGACTCTTTAAAATTCAAAATTCAACGGAAAAAAAGAAGAGAAAAACTTAAAAAAAGAATTTATGGAACATCATTAGTAATTTTTCCTGATTAAGATTAATTTTAGAATTTTGATGACATGTTTTAAATAGGTTAAAATCCAATCTACACTTTGTTAGAATATATAACAAATTGGACCAAGCTATATTTCTAACAAAGACAAATCATTATTTCTTCTAGATTTTCCAGAACAAAATGTTTTAAATAAATTCAAAACACTTTGAAATAAAATTTAAATTTGATTCTAGAGATTTTCTAGATTTGCCAGAATAATTTTTTTGAATTTTAATCATAATAAGTTTGAAGAAATATTTCACAAATATTCTTCATCGAAAAAACAGAAGCTAAAATGAAGAATTAAATTAAAATGTATTTATTATCCTTTACAATAAAAAAAATAAAAAAATTACTTGAACATTGATTTAAATTGTCAGGAAAGGTAAAAAGGTATATGTGTTTAAAAATCCTAAAATCATTTTTAAGGTTGTATTTTTTCTCTAAAATTGTCTTTCTGAAAGTTATAAGAAGCAAAGTAAAAAAATATATGAATTTATTTAAACAAGTGAAGACCAAGTCTTTCAAATATTTTCTTGGATTTTCAAATTCTATTTGAGTTTTGTCTCTCTTAGAATTAAAAATGTCGGGCAAAGCGAGACCAGCTTGCTAGTAAATAAATACAATTTAAAAAATAGAGGCAGCTCACTGGTAAGTGCTGCTATTTGAGCTATTTTTAGAACAGGCCAGCGGGCGACTCATCTGGTCCTTACGGGCTACCTGGTGCCCGCGGGCACCGCGTTGGTGACCCCTGATGTAAACAAACTACGATGCGTTCAAGGATCGCTGAAATTAGTAGGACAAAACTGTGCTTGGCCACATCCTCTCATCAGTAAGGCATGTTTAATAGGGATGTCCGATAATGGCTTTTTGCCCATATCCGATGTGCCGATATTGTCGGCACATTTGAACTATTAAATGAACCAAAAATATGACTTATTTTATCTTTGTGAAAATATTGGACACAGTGTGTTGTCAAGCTTATGAGATGCGATGCAAGTGTAAGCCACTGTCACACTATTGTTCTTTTTTTTTTTTTTATATATAAATGTCTAATGATAATGTCAATAAGGGATTTTTAATCACTGCTATGTTGAAATCGTTACTAATATTGATACTGTTGTTGATAATATTCATTTTTGTTTGACTACTTTTGGTTTGTTCTGTGTGGTGTTTGTGTCTTCTCTCAATTGTTGTGTGTGGTGTTTGTGTCTCCTCTCAATTGTTGTGTTTATTGCACTTCTGAGTGTTGCTGGGCCGGGTTTGGTTTTGGAATTGGATTGCATTGTTATGGTATTGCTGTGTATTGTTTTGTTGGATTGATTAATAAAAAAATATTTTAAATACAGTATTTTATTATTTATTTTAGTTATATTTTGTTTAAAAACATTTGATATTTGATCGCATCCCTGAATCTTTATTTGCCATGTAAACTCAAAGAAATGTTTATTTAAAAAAACAAAAAAAACACTAATTGTGCCTGTATTTGATTGATTACTATCGCTGTATCTCCTCATATTTTCCACTCTTCACCCCCGATTCATCTTTTTTCACTTTTGTGTCATTCCTCATCCCCAAAACAGTCTTTTGTTGAACTTTCCATCTGTCATTCCTTTCTGCATTTCTCTGTACCAGGGGTCACCAACCTTTTTGAAAGCAAGAGCTACTTCTTGGGTAGTGATTAATGCGAAGGGCTACCAGTTTGATACACACTTCAATAAATTGCCAGAAATAGCCAATTTGCTCAATTTACCTTTAACTCTATGTTATTATTAATAATTATTGATATTTACACTTAATTGAACGGTTTAAAAGAGGGGAAAGCACGAAAAAAATTACAATTAAATTTTGAAACATAGTTTATCTTCAATTTCGACTCTTTAAAATTCAAAATTCAACCGAAAAAAAGAAGAAAAAAACGAGCTAAGTCGAATCTTTTTGAAAAAATTAAAAAAAATAATTTATGGAACATCATTAGTAATTTTTCCTGATTAAGATTAATTTTAGAATTTTGAAGACATGTTTTAAATAGGTTAAAATCCAATCTACACTTTGTTAGAATAAATAACAAATTGGACCAAGCTAGACAAATCATTATTTCTTCTACATTTTCCAGAAACATTTTTTTAAAAGAAATTCAAAAGACTTTTAAATAAGATTTAAATTTGATTCTACAGATTTTCTAGATTTGCCAGAATAATTTTTTTGAATTTTAATCATAATAAGTTTGAAGAAATATTTCACAAATATTCTTCGTCGAAAAAACAGAAGCTAAAATGAAGGATTAAATTAAAATTTATTTATTATTCTTTACAATAAAAAAAAAAAATTACTTGAACATTGATTTAAATTGTCAGGAAAGAAGAGGAAGGATAAAAATCCTAAAATCATTTTTAAGGTTGTATTTTTTCTCTAAAATTGTCTTTCTGAAAGTTATAAGAAGCAAAGTAAAAAAAATAATGAATTTATTTAAACAAGTGAAGACCAAGTCTTTAAAATATTTTCTTGGATTTTCAAATTCTATTTGAGTTTTGTCTCTCTTAGAATTAAAAATGTCGGGCAAAGCGAGACCAGCTTGCTAGTAAATAAATACAATTTAAAAAATAGAGGCAGCTCACTGGTAAGTGCTGCTATTTGAGCTATTTTTAGAACAGGCCAGCGGGCTACTCATCTGGTCCTTACGGGCTACCTGGTGCCCACGGGCACCGCGTTGGTGACCCCTGCTCTGTACAATGTGCACTGAAGCCGCCATCCATTGCAGGTAAGTGAATAAGCGGCGTATAGAATCGGGCTATGGATGAGCCAAACCCGTAGGTGTCTTGAGTGGGCGCTGGAAATGGATCCGGAGAAGAAGAAGAAGACAGCATTGAATAACACATTTTGTCACCGCGAGCTCCCTCGTCTTCACGGATTGTTCATGTTGGCTGTCAGCGGCTCTTTGGAAGACGAAGAAGATAAATCTATCATGCTTCTACAGGACGCTCCATCACATGCAATGTCGCTTTATTTCTTCTCCAAAACGGTTCCTGCCGGTGGCTACTAGGGATGATACTCGAAACCGGTTTTCCCGGTTGTTCGATAAGAAAAGAACCGAGTCCTCGGACTCGAATCCCTTTTTGAGAACCGGTACCCGTTATCGAGACCACTATAGTAAAGAAAAAGAGTTGGTTCTTTATTCGAATCCCTCGGAACGAATCCCGTCCCGACCAGAAATGCTCCGTGGGACATCACAAGAAATGACGTCACGTAGCTCAGTCATTAGGCGCAGATAGCGAAAGCAGGAAAAACAATGCACCGGAAAAAGCGCTCCAAGGTGTAATAAAGTTCAAAACAAAAGGTATAATCCAATGAAAAACTTTACTGAGAGATTTGAGCAGGGTAAAACACATGACCAACACTTTTACTACCAAGCGGAAACATAGCAACCAGGCTAGCAACGCACCTCCTTTACGGCAGCTGTCGCAACCTTCTTAAAACAACCGCAGCACATACATATATATACAACACTGCAGCACATACATATATATACAACACATCTCCCTTTTTTAACTTTTGTTTTTCTTTCCTTGTAAACGTTACAAAATCACACTGTAGATGTGTTGTCTGTCTAATTATAAATAATGCAGACGAGGCGTGTTGGCTGAGTTGTTGACGTTTACTTTCACAGCGTGCTCAAAACCTCATTCTTAGCTGCCAGGTGACGACATGCAACAACACTTTTCGGGGCTACCGCGCATGCTCGTCACTCCCGTTGCATGCTGGGTAGTGTAGTTGTTATATTCCCTAGCCTAGCTCATAACATCACATCTTTCCCCCTATAAAGAAATAATGTTAGCTCAATAAAGTGTATTTCTTTTTTTAGCTTTAACTTTTCATTTTTTAGCATTGTAACCACATTTGCAAACAACTTTTCTCTACATAGAATTTTCTTTCAATAAAGAAATAAAGTGCAAAAATGTCAAAGCATCATAACAAACAGTTATGTTCCAATAGCAGCAGAAGTGCACTTTTTGGAGAGCTGTATTATTTTCAGTTTTGTGCCCAAGGGACTGATTTTATTTAACACTATATTATTATTTATACACCTATAGTGACCACAGAGACAGCTTGTTTTTGTGTTACTGTATATATTTGTTTTTCTGAAAAATCCCACTTAATATACTTTGGGTAACAACAGTCAATATTTTTTTAGGGGGGTAACAGTCAATATTTATTTATTTATTAGATTTTAGTTTTTTCTTATATAATAAAAGTGAGCTTTTGTTAAACCAAATATTGTGTGTTTTTTTCCACATAAAACAACCTATCTGGACTCCATAAGAGAATCGATAAGGAATCGGTTCGATAAGAGGATTCGATAATAGACTCGAACTCGATAATTTCTTATCAAACATCATCCCTAGTGGCTACCCTTCACTGTTGACTGCCCGATGCAAGCGGACAGTAACAGCCTGCGTCCTCTGCAGTGGACATTTGTGCCTTGCATGTTATTATAAGAAAATAAAGACACGAAAACAAAGGTCTACAGCAAACTCCATATGCTTCATCCCCCACCTACACTTTCACACTTGTGCAAAACACCCTTGTTTATCACGGAAGAAATATCAGCGTGTTCCTCCAGCTTGAAAGGTGAGAATAGTCGAAGAAACGAGAGCTAATTAGACAACACATGCTACGTAAATACACGTAGTGCAACATTACAAACTGTAAGAAAGCAGGAGTAAAACACGTTTAAACACGACTGTAGTATAGTGATATTTAGGGGTGTCCCGATACAGTACTGATATCATACACTACATTGCCAAAAGTGTTTGGCCACCCGTCCAAAGGATGAAAATCAGGGGCCGTACTTATCAAGCTTCTTAGAATGACTCTTAAGAAGTCTGCTAAGAGTTGACTTAAGAGTAAATAAATTCTTGGCTGAAAGCTGCACTTAAAAGTTAGTTATCAAGCGTCTTACTCACACTTTCAGCGAAGTGTAGGACTGAATCTTAAGTGTCACACTCAGAGCTGAATTACGACATTACTATGTGCTGTAAACGCAATTTTAGGTGACGTCATTTCTGTGTCCATAGAAATGACCAATCACGGAAGGGAATCCCTTGTCTAAGAATAAAGAAATATCTTGGAAATATTGAAGTGGACAATGGGAGTGTATATTTTGACAATAAACTACAAAATAATACAAAACAAACTAGTCCCCGCCGGCACTCACGCTACCGCTCCCTCTCTTCTCTCGCCCACACACTCACTGACGTCACTCACCTCACGGCCACACACATACGCTACTGTCATAACATTTTCTTTCCAATTCATTAATTAGGCAACTAATTTGAAACTGGTGTGGGTGGCTCTATATATACTAGCCCACTGCAGACACAAGCAGAAATCAACAAGGAATCGAAAAGTATTAAATCTGTGACAAAAATAATATCCGCTCTGTCTAAACGATACCGTTTGATCAGCTGCTCGTCATCAAAAAAAACCAAAACATTGTTCCGTTCCCTGAACGTTGGCGCACGTCTCTCTCGCCTCAGTGCCACCCCCTGCTGGCAACTCCTAACCACTTAAGACACCTCTGAAGGTCTCTTAAATATCGTGGAGAGTAAGAGTGACTCTTAGACTTAAGAACGTTGATAAAAAGCTTTTATTCTTAAGTTTGAGAGTAGGACTACATTTCGCAAATTCTCAGGACTTAAGTGTAAAATGGCACTCTAAGAAGCTTGATAAGTACGGCCCCAGGTCTCCTAATCACTTGGCCCGGCCACAGGTGTATACAATCAAGCACTTAGGAATGGAGAATTGTGAAAGAATGAGTGATTTCCAGCGTGGAACGGTCATAGGATGCCACCTGTGCAACAAATCCAGTCGTGAAATTCCCTCGCTCCTAAATATTCCAAAGTCAACTGTCGGCTTTATTATAAGAACATGGAAGAGTTTGGGAACAACAGCAACTCAGCCCCCAAGTGGTAGGCCACGTAAACTGACAGAGAGGGGTCAAGCGGATGCTGAAGCGCATAGTGCAAAGACAGTCAGTTGCTACGGAGCTCCAAACTTCACGTGACCTTCCAATTAGCCCACGTACAGTACGCAGAGAGCTTCATGGAATGGGAGTCCATGGCTGGGCAGCTGCATCTAAGCCATACATCACCAAGTCCAATGCAAAGCGTCGGATGCAGTGGTGTAAAGCACGTCGCCACTGGACTCTAGAGCTGTGGAGACGCCTTCTCTGGAATCACGCTTTTCAATCATCAATCAATCAATGTTTATTTATATAGCCCTAAATCAAAAGGCTGCACAAGCCACAACGACATCCTCGATTCAGATCCCACATCAGGGCGAGGAAAAACTCAACCCAGTGGGATGACAATGAGAAACCTTAGTGGATCTAACATAATAGTGAGAGTCCAGTCCATAGTGGATCTAACATAATAGTGAGAGTCCAGTCCATAGTGGATCTAACATAATAGTGAGAGTCCAGTCCATAGTAGATCTAACATAATAGTGAGAGTCCAGTCCATAGTGGATCTAACATAATAGTGTGAGAGTCCAGTCCATAGTGGATCTAACATAATAGTGAGAGTCCAGTCCATAGTGGATCTAACATAATAGTGAGAGTCCAGT
>NC_084742.1:2154935-2167435 GCF_033978785.1 Entelurus aequoreus | reverse complement strand
CATTTATGGGGGTTTGGAATGTTGACGAGTCTTGTTTTGGATTGTTTTCGGTTCGAGAAAAATATATTTTATTTTTTTTGCAAGGCAAGCGATATCAATCAGCTTATAACTATTTTTTGTAATTATTATTTTCAGGGCATTGAATGGATCGCAACTGGACTGTTCAGATTGTCTTAGAAGGCATTTCGACGTTTCGTTATCAGTTCATGCTAATAGGCTGAAATATGCTCGTGCGTCATGTAGCTACCATAAGCATAACCCGACATTATGCTAAAAATGCACAAAAAAAACATGCAGTTTTGGAAGCCTCTGTTTGCAGGGTTTTGCATTCTGGCCACGTTGTGACATCACAGCGAGGTGGACGTACCTATTTGGACATTAGTGTTCAGCTCTCAGCTCTGCTTCAGGCTATGAGGAAAGATTCCAGCGAAAAATATGTTATTAGAATTCGAATTTGAAAATTGCGGCCCTTAACATGCATGAAAACGCAAAAATTTTTGCAAGTACGTCCGGTCCAGCGAAAAAATGTATTTGAAAAAAACATTTTAGAAATTATAATTTTTCGAGAGAAAATTCCAAATATTTTGAAGAGAAATATTCAAATATTTTCTAGAGAAAATTTCAAATATTTTCTAAAGACAATTTCAAGGACCTTAACATGCACGAAAACGCACCAATTTTTAAAAGTGCGTCCGGTCCAGCGAAAACATTTATTTGAAAAAAAAACTTCTTTAGAAATTAGATATTTTCTAGAGAAAATGTAAAATATTTTCCAGAGAAAATTTATATTTTCTCTAGAAATTTGAAATTTTCCAGGGAATTTTTTAAATATTTTCCAGAGAAATTTCAAATTAACATGCATGAAAACGCACCAATTTTTGCAAGCGCGTTTGGTCCAGCGAAAAAACTTAGACACATTTAAAATTTCTCTAGAAATTAAAGTTTTTCTAGAAAAAAAGTCAAATATTTTCTAGAGAAATATTCAAATATTTTCTAGAGATAATGTCGAATATTTTCTAAAGACAATTTCAAGGACCTTAACATGCACGAAAACGCACCAATTTTTAAAAATTGTCCGGTCCAGCAAAAAATGTTTTTTACATTTCTCTAGAAATTCGAATTTTTCTAGAGAAAATGTAAGTTTTTTTCCAGAGAAAATTTAAAATGTTTTCTAGAGAAAATTTCTAATTCCTCTAGAAATTTGAAATTTTCCAGAGGAATGTTTAAATATTTTCTAGAGAAAGTTTCAAATTAACATGCATGAAAACGCACCAATTTTTGCAAGCACCTTCGGTCCAGAGAAAAAAATTATACACATTTTAAATTTCTCTAGAAATTTGAATTTTTTATACAGAAAATTTCTAATATTTTCTAGAGAAATATTCAAATATTTTCTAGAGAAATATTCAAATATTTTCTAGAGAAATATTCAAATATTTTCTAGAGAAATATTCAAATTAACATGCATGAAAACGCACCAATTTTTGCAAGAACATGCGGTCCAGAGAAAAAAATTATACACATTTTAAATTTGTCTAGAAATTTGAACTTTTTTACAGAAAAATTCTAATATTTTCTAGAGAAATATTCAAATATTTTCTAGAGAAATATTCAAATATTTTCTGGAGAAAATTTCAAATTTCTGTAGAATTGAGAAATTTTCTAAAGAAAATTTCCAATTTCTGTAGAATTGAGATATTTTCTAAAGAAAATTTCAAGGACCTTAACATTGACAAAAATGCACCAGTTTTTAAAAAAGTGCATCCGGTCCAGCGAAAAAATGTATACAAACTAAAAATTTCTCTAGAAATTAAAATTTTTCTAGAAAAAAATTCAATTATTTTCCGGAGAAAATTTCTAATATTTTATTTTATTGTGGCCCGCAACATCTTTTAAATGTAGCCCGACCCATCATTTTATGTGGTCCACCATGTCATTTTATTGTGGCTCGCCACATCATTTATCGTGGACGGCCATTTCATTTTATTGTGGCCCGTCCCATATTTCTAACATGGCATGCCACATCATTCTAATGTGGCCCGCCCGGTAATTTTATGTGCTCCTTCATATCATTTTAAACTGGCCTGTCCCATAATTCTAATATGGCACGTCACATTATTCTAATTTTGCCCACCACATAATTTTACGTGGTCAGCCATATAATTTTGTGGCACGCCACATCATTTTGTTGTGGATTGCCATTTCATTTTATTGTGGCTCGTCCCATATTTCTAATATGGCATTCCACGTCATTCTAATTTGGCCCGCCAGGTCATTTTATGTGCGCTGTCATATCATTTTAAAGTGGCCCGTCCCATAATTCTAATATGGCACGTCACATCATTCTCATGTGACCTACCACATCATTTTATCGTGGACCGCCACTTTATTTTAAAATGGCCCGGCCAATAAATGTTAATATGAAATGCCACATCATTCTAATGTGGCCCGCCATATAATTTTATGTCGTCTGCCATTTCATTTCATTGTGGCCTGCCATTTCATCATAAGTCATGCTGACTTACCATTTCAAAGCCAGCTATCCATCAACCTGTAAAAAATATATTATTCAATAACGGCTGCCTTTGCAAATTGCGTAACAAGGCTATTATACCTTTATATTAGTCTACTGTATATTCACTGTGACACCAAGTGGGCCTCAATAAAAAAAAAGAGTTTGACAGCCCTGCCTCGGTGTCCTACCTTTACCTCCAGTGTGCATGAGTGCTGTAAAAAGTGGTTGTCTGAGCGGAATGTTGGATGAATGATGACGCGGCGTCTCCGTGCTCGGGGGGGATCATGAGCGATCACCATGTGACAGCAGCAGCCCTGCAGAAAAGTGGATTACACGAGAGGTTTTATCTCTCTATCCCAAACACCTTTTCTCACTTCTCCCGGCAGACCCATCACACAGTAGAAATGCTGGGGGTCTGAGGAGCTCACCATCCATTTTTCTGTGGAGTCAGCGCCCCGAATCCAGTCTTGGACAAGTGATAGGGAATAGAATGGCGGAACGGCGAAGGTCAGCAGAAATGATGGGTCTATCATAAAGTGTGTCTTACGTGGTCGCACCGTGCATACCCAAGCCAAAGGGCAGCGTCTCTCCCCTCGTTTTTGTCTCGGACATACTTGACAGGAGGTGTGAATTTTCCACCCATGGTTAATTTAGCTCTGCCTGTCGGCGCCGGCACGTCACGATCCGTCACCACGCCAAACCCGCTTTGGAAGTGCAAGTCGCGCCTCACCTGGAGGTTTTCTGTCATGCCAGCAAAGCAAAGCGCCCCCGAGTGTGTTCCCGCCTCTGCTTTTGTCAAGCGACACCCGGCCTTCCAGCCCCGCAGTCAACACAACTTTCATCCTTCGCATGATATTGTCTTCTTTCAAGGAAGTCTGAGGAAAACAACTCAGAGGAGCGCCGCTGGAGAGCTTTGCAGGTGGGAAAAACCTTCATCTGCAGACCCAAACAAAGCTAACAAATACCTGCGTAAAAACCGAGCTTCGGCCAACCAACAATCAGAGCTCATCTCCCATGTAGCGATAGCTAAGGTCAACCCATTATCGGCGCCGATATTCGCCATTTTGGCCAATTTCGGTATCTGACTTTTTTTATCGGGATCTGCTTTTTCAGGGCCCGGGCAGCAAAGGCTGCGAGAGCCTTGTTGCTATTGCTCCGGGCGTTATTTTTCTCACGCTTCAATCGCATTTTTGAGGCCCTTAACATGCACGAAAATGCACCAATTTTTACAAGCGCATCCGGTCCAGCAACATTTTTTTATACAAATTTAAAAAATGTTTATATAATTTTTTTTTTAATTATACAAATTAAAAAAAATTCTAGAAAAAATGTACAATTTCTTCAGAAAATGGGAAATTTGCTTTACAAAAATGAGGACCTTAATATGCACAAAAACGCACCAATTTTTGCAAGCACTTCCGGTCCGGCAACATTTTTTGTATAAATGTCATATTTCTCTAGAAATTAGAATTTTTCTAGAAAAAATTTCAAGTATTTTCTAGAGAAAAATTCAAAAAAATTGTAGAAAAAATTTCAAATATTTTTTAGAAAAAATGTCACATTTCTCTAGCAATTAGAAATGTTTGGAGAGGAAATTTAAAGTATTTTCTAGAGAAAATGTCAAATATTTTGTAAAAAAAATGTCCAATTTTTTAGAGAAAATTTGATATATTTTCTCTGGAAAATTTCAAATAATTTTGAGAGAAAATTGAGGCCCTTAACATGCATGAAAACACACCAATGTTTGCAAGCTTGCCTGGTCCGGCGAAAAAAATTATATAAATTAAAAATGTCTCTAGAAATTAGAAATTGAAAAAAAAAAAAAATGAATATTTTCTAAAGAAATTTTCAAATAGTTTCTTGAGGAAATGTCAAAATTATGTAGAAATTAAAATGTTCTAAAGAAAATGCATAATATTTTCTAGAGAAAATTTTTACATTTCTCTACAAAATTAGACATTTTTTTAGAGAAAATTGAGGCCCTTAACATGCATAAAAACACACAAATTTTTGCAAGCGCATCCCTATTGTAAGTGCTCCGTGCATTATTTTTCACCTGCTTCGATCGCATTTTTCAAATTTCATTTTTCAAATTTCATTTTTCAAATTTCATTTTTCAAATTTCATTTTTCAAATTAGAAATTTTCTTGAGAAAATTGAGGCCCTTAACTTGCACGAAAACTCACCACTGGTCTAGCGAAAAAATTTATAATAATTAAATTTTCTCAACAAAATATTCTAGAGAAAATTACAAATTTCTCTAGAACATTTGACATTTTCCAGTGAAAATTGAGGCCCTTAACATGCACGAAAATACACCAATTCTTGCAAGCGCATCCCCTATTGGAATTTTTCCATGCGTTATTTTTTTCCAGCTTTGTTCACATTTGTGAGGCCCTTAACATGCAAGAAAACTCACCATTTTTTGCAAGTGTGTCCGGTCCGGCGAAAACATTTATATACATTTCAAATTTCTCTACAAATAAAAAAAATTTTGGCGAAAATTTCAAATTTCTCTACAGCAATTGAGGCACTTGATCTGGCAAAAATGTATTATATGAATGTCAAATTTCTCTACAAATTAGAAATGTTCAAGAGAATATTTCAAATATTTTCAAAACCAAATTTCAAATATTTTCGAGAGAAAATTTCAAATAATTTTAAGAGAAAATTGAGGCTCTTACCATGCACGAAAATGCACCAATTTTTACAAGCACATCCCCTATTGTAATTGCTCCGTGCCTTATTTTTCTCCCGCTTCAATCAAATTTTTCAGGCCCTTAACATGCACGAAAACTCACCAATTTTTGCAAGCGCGTCCGGTCCAGCGGAAAAATTTACATAAGTTTCAAATTTCTCTAGAAATTATAAATTTTTCTAGAGGAAATTTCAAGTATTTTCTAGAGAAAATTTCAAATATTTGAGAGAAAATTTCAAATAATTTTGAGAGAAAATTAAGGCTCTTAACATGCACGAAAACTCACCAATTTTTGCAAGCGCATCCGATTCGGTGACATTTTTTTAATATAAATTTCTAATTCCTAGAGAAATTAAAACATTTTTTGAGAAAATTTCAAATATTTTCACGAGAAAATGTAAAATTTCTCCAAAAAATTTGAAATGTTCTAGAGGCCCTTAACATGCACGAAAACTCACCAATTTTTGCAAGCGCGTCCGGTCCAGCGGAAAAATTTACATAAGTTTAAAATTTCTCTAGAAATTATACATTTTTCTAGAGGAAATTTCAAGTATTTTCTAGAGAAAATTTCAAATATTTGAGAGAAATTTTCAAATAATTTTGAGAGAAAATTAAGGCTCTTAACATGCACGAAAACTCACCAATTTTTGCAAGCGCATCCGATTCGGTGACATTTTTTTAATATAAATTTCTAATTCCTAGAGAAATTAAAACATTTTTTGAGAAAATTTCAAATATTTTCACGAGAAAATGTAAAATTTCTCAAAAAAATTTGAAATGTTCTAGAGGCCCTTAACATGCACGAAAACTCACCAATTTTTGCAAGCGCGTCCGGTCCAGCGGAAAAATGTATATAAGTTTCAAATTGATCTAAAAATTAAAAAAAAAATTCTAGAGTAAATTTCAGGTATTTTCTAGAGAAAATTTCAAATATTTGAGAGAAAATTTCAAATAACTTTGAGAGAAAATTGAGGCTCTTAACATGCACGAAAACTCACCAATTTTTGCAAGCGCATCCGATTCGGTGACATTTTTTTAATATAAATTTCTAATTTCTAGAGAAATTAAAACATTTTTTGAGAAAATTTCAAATATTTTCACGAGAAAATGTAAAATTTCTCAAAAAAATTTGAAATGTTCTAGAGGCCCTTGACATGCACGAAAACTCACCGATTTTTGCAAGCGCGTCCGGTCCAGCAGAAAAATGTATATAAGTTTCAAATTGATCTAAAAATTTTAAAAAAAATTCTAGAGTAAATTTCAGGTATTTTCTAGAGAAAATTTCAAATATTTGAGAGAAAATTTCAAATAATTTTGAGAGAAAATTAAGGCTCTTAACATGCACGAAAACTCACCAATTTTTGCAAGCGCATCCGATTCGGTGACATTTTTTTAATATAAATTTCTAATTCCTAGAGAAATTAAAACATTTTTTGAGAAAATTTCAAATATTTTCACGAGAAAATGTAAAATTTCTCAAAAAAATTTGAAATGTTCTAGAGGCCCTTAACATGCACGAAAACTCACCAATTTTTGCAAGCGCGTCCGGTCCAGCGGAAAAATTTACATAAGTTTAAAATTTCTCTAGAAATTATACATTTTTCTAGAGGAAATTTCAAGTATTTTCTAGAGAAAATTTCAAATATTTGAGACAAATTTTCAAATAATTTTGAGAGAAAATTAAGGCTCTTAACATGCACGAAAACTCACCAATTTTTGCAAGCGCATCCGATTCGGTGACATTTTTTTAATATAAATTTCTAATTTCTAGAGAAATTAAAACATTTTTTGAGAAAATTTCAAATATTTTCACGAGAAAATGTAAAATTTCTCAAAAAAATTTGAAATGTTCTAGAGGCCCTTAACATGCACGAAAACTCACCAATTTTTGCAAGCGCGTCCGGTCCAGCAGAAAAATGTATATAAGTTTCAAATTGATCTAAAAATTTAAAAAAAAATTCTAGAGTAAATTTCAGGTATTTTCTAGAGAAAATTTCAAATATTTGAGAGAAAATTTCAAATAATTTTGAGAGAAAATTAAGGCTCTTAACATGCACGAAAACTCACCAATTTTTGCAAGCGCATCCGATTCGGTGACATTTTTTTAATATAAATTTCTAATTCCTAGAGAAATTAAAACATTTTTTGAGAAAATTTCAAATATTTTCACGAGAAAATGTAAAATTTCTCAAAAAAATTTGAAATGTTCTAGAGGCCCTTAACATGCACGAAAACTCACCAATTTTTGCAAGCGCGTCCGGTCCAGCGGAAAAATTTACATAAGTTTAAAATTTCTCTAGAAATTATACATTTTTCTAGAGGAAATTTCAAGTATTTTCTAGAGAAAATTTCAAATATTTGAGAGAAATTTTCAAATAATTTTGAGAGAAAATTAAGGCTCTTAACATGCACGAAAACTCACCAATTTTTGCAAGCGCATCCGATTCGGTGACATTTTTTTAATATAAATTTCTAATTTCTAGAGAAATTAAAACATTTTTTGAGAAAATTTCAAATATTTTCACGAGAAAATGTAAAATTTCTCCAAAAAATTTGAAATGTTCTAGAGGCCCTTAACATGCACGAAAACTCACCAATTTTTGCAAGCGCGTCCGGTCCAGCAGAAAAATGTATATAAGTTTCAAATTGATCTAAAAATTTTAAAAAAAATTCTAGAGTAAATTTCAGGTATTTTCTAGAGAAAATTTCAAATATTTGAGAGAAAATTTCAAATAATTTTGAGAGAAAATTGAGGCTCTTAACATGCACGAAAACTCACCAATTTTTGCAAGCGCATCCGATTCGGTGACATTTTTTTAATATAAATTTCTAATTTCTAGAGAAATTAAAACATTTTTTGAGAACATTTCAAATATTTTCACGAGAAAATGTAAAATTTCTCAAAAAAATTTGAAATGTTCTAGAGGCCCTTGACATGCACGAAAACTCACCGATTTTTGCAAGCGCGTCCGGTCCAGCGGAAAAATGTATATGTTTCAAATTTATCTAAAAATTATAAATTTTTCTAGAGGAAATTTCAGGTATTTTCTAGAGAAAATTTCAAATATTTGAGAGAAAATTTCAAATAATTTTGAGAGAAAATTGAGGCCCTTAACATGCACGAAAACTCACCAATTTTTGCAAGCGCATCCGATTCGGTGACATTTTTTTAATATAAATTTCTAATTCCTAGAGAAATTAAAACATTTTTTGAGAAAATTTCAAATATTTTCACGAGAAAATGTAAAATTTCTCCAAAAAATTTGAAATGTTCTAGAGGCCCTTAACATGCACGAAAACTCACCAATTTTTGCAAGCGCGTCCGGTCCAGCGGAAAAATTTACATAAGTTTAAAATTTCTCTAGAAATTATACATTTTTCTAGAGGAAATTTCAAGTATTTTCTAGAGAAAATTTCAAATATTTGAGAGAAATTTTCAAATAATTTTGAGAGAAAATTAAGGCTCTTAACATGCACGAAAACTCACCAATTTTTGCAAGCGCATCCGATTCGGTGACATTTTTTTAATATAAATTTCTAATTCCTAGAGAAATTAAAACATTTTTTGAGAAAATTTCAAATATTTTCACGAGAAAATGTAAAATTTCTCAAAAAAATTTGAAATGTTCTAGAGGCCCTTAACATGCACGAAAACTCACCAATTTTTGCAAGCGCGTCCGGTCCAGCGGAAAAATGTATATAAGTTTCAAATTGATCTAAAAATTAAAAAAAAAATTCTAGAGTAAATTTCAGGTATTTTCTAGAGAAAATTTCAAATATTTGAGAGAAAATTTCAAATAACTTTGAGAGAAAATTGAGGCTCTTAACATGCACGAAAACTCACCAATTTTTGCAAGCGCATCCGATTCGGTGACATTTTTTTAATATAAATTTCTAATTTCTAGAGAAATTAAAACATTTTTTGAGAAAATTTCAAATATTTTCACGAGAAAATGTAAAATTTCTCAAAAAAATTTGAAATGTTCTAGAGGCCCTTGACATGCACGAAAACTCACCGATTTTTGCAAGCGCGTCCGGTCCAGCGGAAAAATGTATATGTTTCAAATTTATCTAAAAATTATAAATTTTTCTAGAGGAAATTTCAGGTATTTTCTAGAGAAAATTTCAAATATTTGAGAGAAAATTTCAAATAATTTTGAGAGAAAATTGAGGCCCTTAACATGCACGAAAACTCACCAATTTTTGCAAGCGCATCCGATTCGGCGACATTTTTTTAATATACATTTCTAATTTCTAGAGAAATTAAAACATTTTTTGAGAAAATGTCAAATATTTTCACGAGAAAATGTAAAATTTCTCAAAAAAATGTTCAAGAGGCCCTTAACATGCACGAAAATGCACCAATTTTTACAAGCACATCCCCTATTGTAATTGCGCCATACCTTATTTTTCTCCCTCTCCAATCACATTTTTCAGGCCTTTAACATGCACGAAAACTCACCAATTTTTGCAAGCGTCCAGCAAAAAAATGTATATAAGTTTCCAATTTTTCTAGAAATTCTATATTTTCTACAGACAATTTAAAATATTTTTTTGAGAAAATGTTTAATATTTTCTAAAGAAAATTTCAAATTTCTGTAGAAAATTTCAAATTTCTGTAGACAATTTTAAATTTCTGTAGAAAATTTTAAATTTCTGTAGAAAATTTCAAATTTACCAGAGATAATTGAGGCCTTTAACATGCATGAAAATGCACCAATTTTGCAAAAGCGTCCGGATTGCAATTAAATGTTCCAAACAAGCAAGTAATATATATGTTTTAGCAACGAAATAACAATAAAATAATCCCTAAATTAATCCAAAACACAAAGTGTAGCTGTAATGCACTCTGGGAATAAGACTCACCCAATGGAAGTCAAGTTCGAACCCTACAGGCGGACATTGACATTGCAAGTTGTAGTTTTTGATCATTTTACAATGCAGTCTGCTGAAAATGATGGAAAGTGCCACTCTACATAGCAGCTGACGATGTGGTCAAAATTGGAATTGCCACAAAACACATTTTAGGATATTCAACACTATACTGCCACCTGGATAGTGCACAACACAAAGTCGTCACGTTTCGTGTGTCAGGTAAACCGCAACGAAGACATGCCATCAATGATTGTGTGATCTTGAAAGAGGTCAGTATGAATATGTATTCAACTCGGGAAGCCAAACGAAACGACTTGACGTTTGGCCCCACTTTGGGCACCGCTGATCCAAAAGAAGTAAAAGATGCTATCAGATCGTTAGCTTTGTTGTTAGCATTCTGTTTCAGCAATGTGTGTCCCACTTTGTCACTCCACATCACTCCAGCCAAAGATGTTATTGAAGTGGAAGATGAAGCGCATCAAAAGAGTTCATCTTCACTTTGGATGCCGCGTCCCGCTATTGTCTTTTGATTTGGCTGGTAGTCAAAGGCTCGCCAATGTGGAAATGTGTTATTGACGAGGCAGGTATTGAAGATGAAGTTTGTCAAACAGTTGTTTTGCCAAAAGTTGGTCAACTTGATTGTCGCGATGAGGATACAGTAGAGCGTAGATTAGCCGCTTGTATTGTTGTTAGCATTGTCCACCCTTAAAGGGCAACTGCGCTTCTTTTTATTATTTTATCATTCACAATCCTTATGTAAGACAAGCACACATATGTTTGTCTTCTTTTTTATGCATTCTAACTCGTAAATAAACGCCAGCAAAAGTCAGCTAACAATGGAGTCAATGCGTCAACTCCACCTATACACCGCGATAAAAAACATCCAAAAACTTCCATCAAGGTTTTATCTACACACTTTAAGTATATATGTAATGTAGTAACAGGCACATTCATTCATTCATTCATATATATATATGAATGTATGTATGTATGTATATATATATATATATATATATATATATATATATATATATATATATATATATATATATATATATATATATATATATATATATATATATATATATATATATACATATATATATATATATATATATATATATATATATATATATATATATATATATATATATATATATATATAACATCCACAAAGTTCAGTGACCATGTCTGTTGACATTTTATGTTGGTTTGTTTTTTTAAAAATGTTTGCACCATGATTAGGGAAGGTTGTTTGCATCATGACTAGCGAAGGTTGTTTGCACCATGATTAGGGAAGGTTGTTTGCATCATGACTAGCGAAGGTTGTTTGCATCATGACTAGCGAAGGTTGTTTGCATCATGACTAGGGAAGGTTGTTTGCATCATGACTAGCGAAGGTTGTTTGCACCATGATTAGGGAAGGTTGTTTGCATCATGACTAGCGAAGGTTGTTTGCATCATGACTAGCGAAGGTTGTTTGCACCATGATTAGGGAAGGTTGTTTGCATCATGACTAGCGAAGGTTGTTTGCATCATGACTAGGGAAGGTTGTTTGCATCATGACTAGCGAAGGTTGTTTGCATCATGACTAGCGAAGGTTGTTTGCATCATGACTAGCGAAGGTTGTTTGCATCATGACTAGCGAAGGTTGTTTGCATCATGACTAGCGAAGGTTGTTTGCATCATGACTAGCGAAGGTTGTTTGCATCATGACTAGCGAAGGTTGTTTGCATCATGACTAGGGAAGGTTGTTTGCATCATGACTAGCAAAGGTTGTTTGCAATGGGTTTTACAAATAAAGTCTGCGCATGATTTGATCAACACAAAACAAAAGGTAATTTAACTCATGTCTAACAGACGTTGAGAAAAAAGGGAGAAGTGCACTCTTTCTCGGCGGGCAAGATTGTTATTATGAAGCTTTGGACATCCCTGATCTAAAGACTGAAAGCAACATTGCCCTTGGAGAGTTTCTCTTCGTCTTCAAGACAACGCCGACTGTCTTGACTGTCAACATCGTGCTGATATTTCGCAGTCAAGGCAACCGTCCCCTTGTTCTAATCCGTCTCCGATTCATAATCCGAGGCAACAAAAAAAGCGAGTGGGAGTCGCTCAAAGCACGACGTTATAAAAGAGAGCAAATGTGTTACTGACCTATATTCTCCGCCTGCATATAGAAACCAATCCAGTGGAGCAGAACCCATCTGCTGATGACTCGCTCCCTCCCCAGAGCCCGGTGGGAGGTAGCTGCGTGACAGGTGCAGGCCGACTGGGAAGGTTGCTTCATGGTTAAACTGTCACAAAAGCCATTCCTTTTTTTCGGGCCTCACGCGGCATCATTTGACACATAAATCATCGGCCTGATTTGAATATTGCGATCAAAACAGCGTCAGACACAATTAGAGCGCGATA